>NC_060145.1:7012196-7315227 GCF_021461385.2 Schistocerca piceifrons
TTCTTTTGCCTATTTGATGTTGCTTTATTTAACACGTACATTTTGTATTACAAAATACACTGCGGCAAACGACAGTGTTACGCAGAATATAGGAATCACTTTGCAGAATCATTGTTGAAAACGACACCTTTACCGGAATATAATCGGGACAGTTAGCATCCGGCGATATACCACAAAGACTGCACGCGCAACATTAGGCACATTTTCCCAAACATAATTATCCAACGCCATCGAAAGTAAATCCTGCGAGAGCTTGTGTAGTGTGCAGGAAGCATAAACGACGCAGCGAAACAACGTGGGAATGCAAAAAGTGCAGGGTTGCATTACATGTGCCAGGTTGTTTTGAACGATATCATAGAATGGAAGACTATTAAATTCGTGTACATGTCATCGTGAAGACTTTGCGTTTGAAGATATGTTTGCCAACGTACTAACGTAACAGGTGCCAGAATGTTTTGAACAAAATATTATACAGTCTTAGATCATTGCATTGTTGTGAATATTATTATTATTAAGATGTATTTCATGAATGTATGTTTGCTTATAAAGGGAAATAAAACGTTTGTGAATATATCGTTGCGTTTGAGACAATGAATGTTTCGTTTCCAATGGGCAAACTAATCGTCATTATTTATGATACCTGTAGAAACGTCACGTTACTGGTATCTCACACACGTACTTAACAAATCCCGAGGGCGTCTGCACGACCTCTGACGCCAGCAGTCTTAGTGCACCGCACCTTTAGCGAGTGTAAGCGCCGGGAATCTTAAGGCGCATCCGTACCTTGCACCCACTTACGGCTCACGCTAACGGAACTTAAATCGTAAGGCGAAGGGGTAAAGAAGCCGAAAAAACACAGTGTCACAAATGTGTTGTGAATATCTGTTGGTACATCGGCCAGAATCATTCTTCGAGAGGATTCTGAAAACACACTTTACCAAAGAGTACCTCAGCGTCAAAGAACAGCGAGAATCCTTCGGCGCCAGTAAAATTCTTCATTGTGAAGACATGAGAGTCAAGAGCCGCAGAGTGAATTGGAAATAAAGAACGAAGGTACGTTCCTTGGATCATGAACAAAGAGCAAACGTTAATGTCATCAAGTGCAGTAGATAGTTAGCAGTATTCGCAGATGATTACTGTTCTCGCCAAAAGAAACGGCATTAATTTCTCTGTTGAATACAGAAATGGAGAACTTTGCATTGCTCTGTAGAAACGTTTCTGGCA
Source organism: Schistocerca piceifrons (assembly GCF_021461385.2). NCBI lineage: Eukaryota > Metazoa > Arthropoda > Insecta > Orthoptera > Acrididae > Schistocerca > Schistocerca piceifrons. Next base: position 7,013,421 of record NC_060145.1, read on the forward strand.
ATATAGAGGTATGATGAACAGCCTGACTGGCGTGTTTCATAGGGTCGTATTTCGAATATACGACGGCAATCTATGGCAGTGCAGGCTTTACGAGATTAAAAAGCTATTGATCTTCATCAAGTCAAGCAGTCTACTGAGCAAACTTTTGCCAAATCCGGCGCGCGGACTTTGTGCTCGTCTTTTACGGACTGACACCTCACATCGTAGCTACGTGCGTTTCATTGAACATTATGTTACTCTTCGTAAGGGCCGTGGGAAATTTGCTGATGATTACATGACAGAGTTTGCCTGTTTTTTTTTTTTCCTCTTTTCCCAGGCTGATTCGTGACATTTCGTATTAGCAAGGCAAAACATATCACATATCAAATTACCACCATGCCAGAATCTTCTGTTAAACATAAATCCGGAGTAATAGTCCCCCAATCGGATCTCCGGGTGGGGACAATGGAAGGTCAGGCAAAGTTGAAGAATACACTAAAAATAGCAACATGGAATGTAAGAACACTCCTCCAATGCGGGAAATTAGAGAACCTCAAACTAGAGATGGACAGAATGGGAACAGACATAATAGGAATATCTGAGATGCGATGGCCTGAACCAGGAGACTTCAGATCAGGAAATTATCGTATCATTCATACAGGTACTAACCAAGGAACAACTGGAATCGGTGGAGTTGGAATAATTCTAAAAGGAAAACTCGGGAATCTAGTCACAGGATATGTGCAATTTAACTCTAGGATAATACTAGTCAAAATTGGAACCAAACCAAAGAACACGGTAATAGTACAAGTCTATATGCCGACATCGGCAGAAGAAGACGATGTAATAGAAACAGTGTATGAAGACATCAACAAAGTTATAAATTATGTTAAAGGTGAAGAGAACTTAATTATAATGGGAGATTGGAATGCTAGTGTTGGAGAAGAGAAAGTTGACGGAATTGTAGGGAAATATGGTCTAGGAGACAGAAACGAAAGAGGAAGCCGGCTAATTGAATTTTGTGCCAAAAACAAGTTGGTCATAGCGAACTCCCTTTTCAACCACCATAAAAGAAGAAGGTACACGTGGAAAGCCCCAGGAGATACTAGAAGACACCAAATCGACTATATATTAGTAAAATCGCGTTTTAAAAACCAAATCAAGGATTGCAGAAGCTACCCGTCTGCGGATATTAATAGTGATCACAACCTTGTAATGATGAAATGCTTACTCAAACTCAAGCGATTAGAGAGAAAAACGAACAAAGTATGGAACAGAGATAACCTAAAGTCTGAAGAACTAGTGATCCCTTATGCACGGAAAACTGATGAGATGGCATCAAACATTATTCCCGGGAGTACTAACGAGGAGTGGAAACAAATCAAAGAAGGCATACATAAAGCAGCAGAAGAATTTATTGGGAAAGCCAAACCTGTAAACAGGAAAGAGTGGATAACACCTGAAATAATTTGTCTAATGGAAGAAAGAAGACTATACAAAAATGCCTCTGACGAGCAAAGCGAAAACAAATATAGAAAGCTTAGAAACCAAATAAACAGAGAATCTAGGAAAGCAAAAGAAAATTACCTCAACAGCATTTGTAAAGAGGTGGAGGAAAACATGGTTAAAGGAAAAACTGACTTGGCCTACAGAACAATAAAACAAAACTTTGCTAAACGGAAAGTAAAATCTTCAGGAACTATAAAGAACAAAGAGGGCAAGGTACTATTTGGATATGACACGCTGAAGAGATGGCAAGAATACATTGAAGAGCTATATCAAGGAGACCCTCTAACAGATAATATGATAGAATTAAGCGAAGAAGTAGAGAAAGAAGAACTAGGGGACACAATTCTGAAAGATGAATTTGAAAAAGCACTAAAAGAACTACCAGATAAGAAAGCGGCAGGTGTTGATGATATACCTTCTGAACTAATTAAGAAATCAGGAGACAAAATGAAAGCTACATTACTGCAACTCATACAGAAAATATACAAAACAGGTGAAGTTCCTGAAGACTATCAGAAATGCATCATATTCCCCATACCTAAGAAAGCATCTACTATGGACTGTGAAAACCATCGAACACTCAGTCTTCTTTCACACGCATCAAAAATTCTAATAAGAATAATTTTGAAAAGAGTTGAAAACCAATTGAATAGCACTCTAAGTGAAGACCAATTCGGTTTTAGAAGCGGTGTAGGGACGAGGGAAGCAATCTTATCTTTAAGACTAATAATTGAGAAACAAATTTCCAAAAACAAACAAGTATTTATAGCCTTCGTAGACCTCGAAAAGGCATTTGACAATGTTGTATGGCCAGAAATGTTTAGAATTCTGAAGAAGGCTGGTCTGAAATATAATGATAGAAGGATAATCTTTAAAATATACCAAAATGAAACAGCCTTAGTTAAGAAGGAAAACAAAGAAGAAACAGCAAGAATAAGGAAAGGAGTGAGACAGGGATGCCCACTATCTCCAGTAATTTTCAACGCATATATCCAAGAAGCAATAGACAAAATAAGAGAGAATATTGAAGTAGGAATAAAACTTAACGGAATGAAAATAGATATGTTGCGATATGCAGATGATATCGCCATAATTACAGAAAGGAAAGAAGATTTAGAAGCCGCACTCAATGAAATGGAAAACACCTTAAAAGAACAGTATGGAATGAAAATAAATAAGAAAAAGACTAAAGTGATGGTGAGTGGCGCCCTGAACTACAATGAACCCATACGAATAACAATAAAGGGAGAGAAACTAGGGCAGGTTACAGAATTTAACTACTTAGGTAGCAAAATAACAGCAGATGGAAGGAGCAAAAGTGACATTAAAAACAGAATACAACTTGCCAAAATAGCATTCAATGGAAAAAGAAACTTACTGACGAGTAGAAATGTTAGTTTAGACGTAAGAAAGAGAGTCATGAAAACCTATGTGTGGAGTACAGCCCTTTACGGATGTGAAACTTGGACTTGTGGAAAAGAAGAAAAGAGAAGATTAGAGGCATTCGAAATGTGGTGCTACCGGAGAATGGAAAAAATCAGCTGGCGAGACAAGGCTACAAACGAAGATGTCCTCAGAAGAGTGAAAGAAAACAGATCTCTTTGGCGAAATATACAGAAAAGAAGAATAACCTTCATAGGTCACATTTTACGGCATAACAATTTCATTAAGAGAATATTAGAAGGAATCATTGAAGGAAGAACTCGCCGAGGACGACCTAGATTAAGCTACATTCAACAAGTAATAAATGACATCGGGTGCCAGACCTATGCAGATATGAAGAAGAAAGTTGACAAAAGAACGGAATGGCGTGCTGCTGCCAACCAACCTGTGGGTTGATAACCGAAATTAATAATTAAATCAAATTACTGTTGAAGAAATAACTGTGGAAGAAATAACTGTGGAAAAAATCTTAGTATCATTTGTGATATTGCTTCTGCAAACTCTAAATGGTGGGATCGAATGTTTGTAGAAGATTATAACGCTTTCTGACATATTTAGACTATGTGCAAGGTATAAATTCGAAGACGAATCCTTGTTCATCACTCTCAAAACGCCTCAACTTTCTCCGCTGTCCATGCAGGGGAGAATACTTTCAGCTATAGAACACGCAGAGCTTAATTGCGCACCAAGTGTGTTGAAAGATGTATAGAATACTTCGTAACGGAGGGAAACGACAATCATACCTAGGCAGCGAACAGTGCCTTATTTCGTTCAGATATCCAAGCAGAAGCGACTTATTTTTTCCTTACCATAGAGTCGGTGGCCTTCATGCAACTTTAGCAATTCGTCAAATCTGTAGAACTGAACGATTTCCTGACCGCATCAGACTCGTGAGGAGTGCTGTCGGGTGTCAAACATACCAGCCACGTGGAAGGAGAACAAGTTTCCTCCTGTGCACGTAATACACGAGGTGTGTGAGCTACAGCGCGGTATCGAACTTCGGTGAACATTCTGCGGCTACCGTATCTCCAAGGCAACCTACAGAATGTGTGCCTGGACTTGCTTACAAAGAACTCAAAATACAAGGAGCACGCGCTTGTAACGGGTGGCTATAACTGAAGTTTCTGCTCACAGAGGTATACTGTAGGTTACAACTGTCATACGGCACCAAAACATTATAGAAATGCTAATGCATTAAGTGGGGAACCGATTTACGCTGGAAAAAAAAAATAGTCCCAATTTTGGCCACCAGGTGGAAATCTGGCGCTTTGAATGTAAGAAAAACGTATAGAAATGTTTCCGTAGGTAATGGATTAGGAATAGGACGTGGACAGAAAAGGTGAAACGAATGAGAAAGGCTAAATTTTTATTTTATTATCAACCAACAGTTAACACAATTACTTCAATACAAGCACCGGAGACGTCGGCGAGATGCTGCATCCGTCAAATGATGTGAACAACAGTTGCTCGCAGCCGTTTCGGTGGAATAAGAGCAATGTGATCCTGTACATGGGCCTTCGGGCCAGTTAGAGACAGAACTTGTCCCTGAAAAATGCCTACCTTTAGATACCCCCAGAGACGAAAGTTACGGATTCAGATCAGGGGATTCTGCTGGTCGCGCCTTTGGAAAACCTCTTGAGACAACACTTTGGTGGAAGATTGCACTAAACACATCTTTTCACTGGGCGATCGGTATGACGTTTTTCCCCATCTTGTATGCAAACAGTGGTTTCGAGACAGTTGTGCCCTCACGAAACAGGAATCACATGCTGCACAAGGTTTCGATAATGTGCAGACGTTACGGTACACCTGACAGGCCCTCTGGGTGTATTCTCTTCCAAAACGAACGGACCGAGAAGAAATGAGCTTGTTAATGCACAACACAGTCACATACGGCGAGTGCACTCGATCTCCGTGCACAGCACGCGATTTAACATCACCCAAAATTTGTCATTTCTCTGTATTCACCGCACCCTGCATTGTAAAATGTGCCTCGTTACGCCGTAGAACATTGACCAGCCATATCTCATCAAGTTCGATCCGTGCCAGACACCGAAGGGCGAACTCAGAACATTGCTGCTGAGCACGAGGTTTCAGTCGCTGCACCTTCTTGGTCTTGTAAGGATACCAGTGTAAAATAGACGGTAAAATTTTGCATACTGCTGACCATGGCACGGACAATTCTCGTGGCAATTTACGAGCACTAGCGTTACCCAGGGCACGTGCTGCATGGTCAGTTACAGCAACAGCAGCCTCGTCAATAACTTCCACCGGGAGAGGACGCCTCCCTCCTCCAGGTGTCACACCAAGCCCAGCCGTGTTTTCGAATTTCATTATGGTCAGTCTTAAATCATTTAATGTCATCGGGCCTCTCCTTAGTATGCAGCACTGTAATAGGTGCCGTCCACGTAAAATAGTGTCTCTAAGAACGCACGATCTCTCTCTTCTCGACACCCGGGGTGGCCGAGCGGTTCTATGCGCTACAGTCTGGAACCGCGCGACCGCTAGGGTCGCAGGTTCGAACCCTGCCTCGGGCATTCATGTGTGTGATGTCCTTAGGTTAGTTAGGTTTAAGTAGTTCCAAGTTCTAGGGGACTGATGACCTCAGATGTTAAGTCCCATAGTGCTCAGAGCCATTTGAACCATTTGACATCCGTACTGTTCGCTCAAGCGTGCAACCGCCTGATTTGTAACTGGTGGCCAAGACTGGAAATAATTTTTTTCCAGCGCAAATCTTTTCCGCATTAACGCATTAGGATATGTATCAAGTTCCGCTGCCATACGACAATAACAACTCACACTATCTCTGTGAGTAGCTTCATTTTAATTGCAACCACCCGGTACGTATTTCAGAACATTCGACCGAATGCCCAAGTTTCAAGAGGAAGCGCACAAAGCGTTGAATGAAGGCTGGGAAGGAAGACGATTGAATGGAGGCCACCAACGGTATAATGAACGGCCTGCTACCCATAGAGACTAGACGATCGTCGTTTACCCATTTGATAGGCGGTAGACGATACATGACGTAACAGTGCGGTTCAATCACTGAGTCTTCAAGTAACCTCCAAACGGTAGGTTTCAGACAAAATGCAACTCATTCGTGCGGTTCGATATCGACAGGTGATTTAATTCACCTGTTCTCTTCGCGTGAGCGATTTTGCGAATAGCAAGCAACTCTGAGACACTAAGAAAGTTGAAAACGCAAATTATGAGGATCTTCAAGTCTCGTACCTCCTGCATACAAGCTGGAAGAGTTCTATCATGGGTGGTTCCGCAAGGATCTCAATAATTCTGAGTGAGTGTCGTCTAATCGAGGTTGCTGTTTTGACGTCGGTTTACAATGGTCTGCGAAATTCTATTCGCAGTAACGACTCTGATCTTCATCCATCTCCGCGTGCGTTTCCACCAAAGTGTCTTAGTTTCTATCATTTACAAAGCCTATGTACATTTATACGTCATGTGTACGTTTTTTGGGAACTGTGCAGTACTGTTCCCATTGTGTGAGCATACCGCTGTCCTAACTCGCTCACAACCTGATTTTGCCTCGACTGGTGTGGACAAGGCGTACCAGCTCTGCTGGCAGTGTTCTCCTTGATATGACGCTGACAAGGGGACCATCGTACCTGTTAGTCGCGGGTTTCGGTGAGTATACGTATGCCGTACAAGGACCTGTCCTGAATATCTTGCTAGCGGCTTTTGATGCAACGGCCTTTATTTTCGGAGAATGCAGAGGTTGAATTTTTGTGGATTCCCTTTATACGTGAAGGTTCCCTGAGTACTTTTTTTCGATTTCATCTCATTAGAAAGTATATGTAATCCAAAATTATTGAAAAGCAATGATTTTCGCCTTAATGACTTCACTAATAAGTACATCATTACAGCAAACTTTCTTGAAATGATAAATGAAAAGCACCAGTTTGCTTTTGTTCTACAATATTACTTTTATTGTTAACCGGTTTTCGGCTTATAAGTCCATCTTCAGACATTTACTGAGTATTAGCACCAAAGAAGTTACAATGTTTGCAAACAACATTGGAAGAGAAGTATCACATCTAGACACACAGTAAGTAACATCTTTGACAGTGTGGTGGTAATGCAATGAGAAAGTAAAAATTGAACAGTACATAAATAACAATGGAGTAGACAGGAAAACCTTTAGCACAAATTAGTAATAGCATGCCTACATAACAGTTTCTATTAATAAACAAAACTAATAAAATAAAATAAAATTAGTACTAGACAAGGCTACATCAGGAGGTATGAAACATGGAGAGTGATACACAAACCAATTAAAAGAAGAGACAATTATCAATGTAACTACAGAATACATAAGTAACTTGAGCAATATCAATAAGATAAACAGAAATAAACAACTGCAGGAAAATGGAGGTGTTTGAGGGTACCTACAGTAAATGCAATCTTTGAATGTGTGATGGTACTGCATTTAAACATCAACATTATAATCAAAACAGTGGCTGTGTAACAGTTTTCATTAAATAAGTAAAATATGAACAGTATTTGATGAGACAACTACAAGGGGTTATAAACATGGACAGTAATACAATTACCAGTTAAATGAAAGCCTTAAGTATTGAAACTACAGTCTATATGGAATACAAAGAGAACTTCAACAAAACAACTTAATGAATACAGGAAAATGGGAATATGTAGGAAGAGAGTGTGTGGGAAGTAATGAACAACAGAGATGATTTTATGAAGTTTAGGAGAGGGGAAGTGTTGAGCAGTGTCTGGTGATTTAGGATTAGATCTGGACTGTGAGCAAGATGTTTGTTAATTTACAGGGCTTCCAGCAGGTTTAGTTTATGGCCTTTGTTTGCTAAGTGAAGTACATGGGACACTGGCTGGTAGTTGTGACCCTCACTCAGTACGTGCTCAGCAAATGCAGAGGCAGAATTCTGCAACCTCCAGCTGCGTTCATGTTCAGCCAGTCTAGTTGAAATGTGTCTGCCTGACTGAAATGTGAGATACGTTTGTCACAGAATAGCTTATAGAATCGTCTCACCCGCTGTCGCTTGCATTGCTTGCTGTGCTAGAATAGTATACCGGATGGCACGTCTCACAAAAGCAATAGAAACTAATTCATTGGGCACCACGCACATTAAGGAAAACTAGGGCACACGAATTTTTCAGAAGCGATACCGCAAAATACACTTCGTTTAGATTCAAAGATAATGTTCATTCTTCGATCGACTTTGAAGCGAACCACCCATATTTGATCATTCCTTTGAAAGCGGGTGCACTAAACTGAAGCAGAATTTAAAAACTTCATTTTTATGAAATATTCTCTCGAAGAGATTTTTCTATTAGTGTTTAGCAGTTCGGAATAATTTTGAACTGTTTTCGTGAAATTTTTTTGAACTTGTCTGTGAAAGTCTTCATCACAGGATTGGCCAATCCGTACCTCCAGCGTTTTAGCCGGAAGCCTTACCCGCTGTGCTGCTCTCGCTTGGTCGATGCATAACTAACGTTACGGGCATAGGAGGTAGCCAATAAATCTTCAACATAGAAACTAGGGCCGTCGCATGAAAAGCCGCTAGCCACGTGCTCAGGACAGAATTCTCTCTGCAACATACCTAAGACTCGTCAGAATTCGTACCTAACAGATCTGATGGTCTTCTTGTGAACGAGGCCTGGTGTAACAACTGAACGCTTTGGTTCCTCTGAAGAGTAGCGTGGTCATCAGAGAGTGGGGGTGGATGGGGACAGAATGAGGCAGTATTCTTCTTAGGGGAATCACGTAGGGGTTTCCCCTCAAGCGATTTAAGGAATTCACGGAAAACCGAGACATGGATGACCAGATGAGGACTTTGATGGCAGTCCACAGTCTTACCACTGCGACATCTCGCTCAGCCCAAGTATCAACAGCATGTAGAGCCACAGTTTTGGAGAGCAGCCGATAACGGGAATAGTATGAGGGACACTCAAAAGAAAACTGGACACCCACCACAACGGGTATATGGAATGGTTCCATTCAAAAGTAACCACCACACACATTAACAGATTTCTTAGACTGGAGACGATACTATCAGTTCCTGTTTCGTACAAAGCTGTCGGCCGCTGGCGGTTCCACAACCGCACTCATTCTTGCTCTTCCTTGTCCGAATGAAACGAACGTCCACGCACGTCTTTCTTCTGATTCCGTCGGACAGTATACCGACAGCCCGAGAGCAAATGGCAAAGACAACAGTGGAAACAGCCCCACCTCCCCCGAAAAAGTAATTCAAGTTCCGGTAAAGTCATGATGACTTTCTGCTCGTGAAGGTACTTGGAGCAAATCTTCGATGCTTACACTGTACCGGTATTTAAACCTCGTCCTGTGGTTTGTGTCCACGTTGTCCTTTTTGTCTGTGCATATGTTTCGCAAGTCTTGGGTTTCTCCGGCAATTCTCACAGAGAAAACAAATGACGCCATTTCTTTCACGTTACGGAACGTACCGCGATGCAGTCGGCTATTTCCCCGTTGGCGTTGTGCCACGCTCAAAGTTCATGTACTCATATCTGCTCGCTTTTTTTTTTGTTTATTTCGACAATGTTCCCTCACGTGCACATTCACAGTATGGGGTAGAGATTTGTACTTTCTTTTGTCTCTAAATTTACTTTTAGACTGGACTGTTTCCTATGGCTCGTAGTATTGCTTCTGCAGCTTCGAAAACAGTCGCATTTCAATTCCAAATGTAAACGTACACCGTAAACAGAACGTTTACTGCATTTTTGTTGTAATTTCTGTGATTTCTCAAACTTCTCTTATCAGCTAAGAAACCCGCGTATCTAAAACCGCACAGTCTAGCTCACTGTGGTGCGATGACAGGGACTGACACAGTCGTGAATGGACCGCCATCTCCTCACAGCTGCGCCAAGTCAAGTCGCTGCGATTTCGTATAAACTCTGTACTCTGTTATGTTAGTCAAACACAGAGCGTTTGACACATTTCAGTTCGTCTGCATGCGACGTGCAATATTAGAGTGCCACGAAGTACCGAGAACTTTATGAGCAGCCCCTGCACACAGAAAGTGACTGCTTGGTGTGCATTATACAAAACTAGCGTTACTGGCTCATGGTTTTTCGAAGAAAAGGATAGGCAGTTACTTTCACTTCTGAGCATTATGTCCAAATCATCAGTTTTTTCTTCCCGAACTCGAAGAAATTAAAGTCGGTGACGTCTGGTTCCAACAAGACGGCGCCACAGCTCGCGTTGACGAGATTCTCACGTGAACACTCCCCCAACCGTCTCACCCCTCTGACGGGCTATCTTCAGTGCCCACCACGCTCACCAGATTCACCCGCCTGCGACTTTTTCCTTATAAACCGTTGGTGTATACCAATCGTCCACGGACCTTGGGTGAGCTGCGGAACAATATTCGTGATGTTGGCAACACGGAGACATGCTGGACAAAGTGCAACGAAACTTCAGATTTCGACTCGGAAATACATTGCGCAGAACGTAGGCCACCTTCGTGATATTGCTTTCAAAACCTAATGAAATAACACTTTAAATGTACCTCCGTGTAAAGAAAAGAGAATTGATCTCTAGTATTATGCTTTTTTTAGAAAAGCTAAGGACGTTCCCGCGCCGGCCTCTGTGAAATCATTTATTTACACCACGGTCAATTGATTTCGGTTAGGAGCAATCTGTATGTCAGATGGGATCTAACTTTGACATCTGATTTAAGGAACACATTAGTTTGCCAAAGAGGAAAAAGTCCACAGTGGCAACACATATGTAAGAGATTGTCTACGCTATTTCAGAGGCTCCAAAGCCCTATGAATACCACGTACAACAAGAAAGGAAGAGTTATAGATACAATAGAGGAATTAGAACTATACAGGTATGCTGAAAGACAAGCACACAATTTGAACAAACAAAATTACGCAACGTAAGGTTTTTACATTATTTACACTAGTATTTAATGAAATGGAACGGCATAAATGATGCAAATAAATGCCCACACCGTCCGTATGCGTGTTATGCATTGAAACGCCAAAGAAAGTTGTATAGGCATGCGTATTCATGTACAAAGATATGTAAGCAGACAGAATATGGCACTGAGGTCGGCAACGCCTATATAAGACAAGCGTCTGGAGCATTTGTTGGATCGGTTACTGCTGTTACAGGGTAGGTTATCAAGATTTAAGTTCAAAAATGGTTCAAATGGCTCTGAGCACTATGTGACTTAACATCTGAGGTCATCAGTCCCCTACACTTAGAACTACTTAAACCTAACTAACCTAAGGACATCACACACATCCATGCTCGAGGCAGGATTCGAACCTGCAAATGTGTGTGCACAATGAATCCACAAATCGATTTAGTTTTCCCCATACACAACAACACAGAATTCAGGTTGTGGAACTACAAGCCTCGGAAGCGGTCTTGCCCTAGCTATCCATCTGTCACGGTAGACATCACCTAGTTCTAGTGCATGTAGAAGAATATGACTGAAATGTGAGGGGGCCGACATATGTAAACCACGTGCTCCCGCTTCAATGCACAGACACATTCTGTAGGCAGTTTGGAATTGTGTTCCGAATACAGGCATTGTAGACACGACTCGCGAGACTGGCTGACAGAAGTTACTGGTAAGGTCTCTACAATTCCACCCCACGCATTACTATCAAACTGCAGCCGGTGAGCAGTTTGAATTGTACCACGAGGATTTTCGTTCGCCCACTAATATACAATGGGGGTTCATAGACACGTAGAACCCTACGGAAGACAGTTTGTGTTTATCACTTGAGAACTTTAGATTTTTTTTAAAATTAATATCTAAAGCATTAAAAATTTTCTGACATGTTTATGCAGACTTATCTTTCATTAAGTATGACATACAACAACCTCCATGTAAATCTTAAACAACTCAGCAGGCTGCCGACTAAATGGTTGTTTGATATCTGCTGTCAGGATGTATTTCGAAAAGAAAGGGCTGATGGGTTTAAGACTATCTCCGTCCTCCATCTTATAGGCCGCCACACGTGAGAGACATCGACAGCCGTCACAGCAACGACCGTCTACTACAATCGATCGCTCCTTCGATCGTCACACACGAGCAATTTACTGTGCAATTTCAATCACTATATAGAAGGTGACTGTGTCGTGAAGTTGTACTAGGGTAAATTAACAACCGTGGTTATCAGCAGGGACAGTTAATCTGCATGTCTACCAATATGCGAAAAAAAATAGAAAATTATAAACATGTTTTGGAACGCTTTTCTTGGGGACTACAGACTATTCACTAAAGGAAGAGTTCAGATCTAAATTATCTCCAACTGCCCTAAAAACATGTTAAAACTGTGTAATTTTGGGACTACTTTTGTTCATTTTATTTACCATAAAAGATTTCCTATTTTCCCTGTCTCACTTTTTACTATGTTCTAGGTTGCTGTTTTGTTTCTGTAGGCACTTTATCCTTGAATGTATATAAATTTTAATAATATAATTATTTTGCTTAGTATTTTAAATAATATTTCACACTGTGATCCAACCCGTAAGCAACAATTTCCTTTGACCTCCCTTTGCATTATATTCTATTTGTACCCCAATATTTGTGTGTATTTAGTCTATCAAGCATTTTAATTTTTTTGAGACAACAGTTTTCTAAGTAGCCTAAGACTGTCTTCCAAAAAACTTAGTTTTCAATGATGCAAGATGAATTTACACAACTTTCGAAATACATTTTGAAGTATTCAATTTTACATTTAGTGTGCTTCTTGAAAAAAGTGTTTCCGCAATAAGAATGCTACTGGTTCCTAAAACTCATGCCGAAAATTTTTATGTGGGTAAGTTACATTATATGGCATGTTAAAGGAGTTAACTACAACTATTGAATATCAATGCTTTAAAAATATGAATTTAGTCTCCTTTAATCTGATTAGAAACTAACGAGCTTAGTCATGCTCAAGTTGTACCATAAATAACTTATAATCACTTGCTGAACCCTAGTATTGTAAGACTAGTAACATGAACTTCCCACAAATATCTGCATCTCCAGCAAATGCTTCATAATGCTTTTCATTGCAAGCTTCGCAAAGTAATGTTTTTAGTTTCTTATTCCCTCTTCATACAAGTGAAAACCTCACTTTTCAGAATGGTTTGTGTACCCCAAATAACTACAGACTGTGTTTTAAGATTCACGTGAGCGTAACGGAACGGCGTAGGATTAGACTACGATACGCTTAACAGCTAGGCAAACGAGTAGTAGCTAGCCTGCTTTATTGCCACATACGGGCACGTCGCATGTAATTCTTCATATTATTTGGTAATTACGAGTGATCGCTAGGATCTGCGATATTTACACACAGGTGCGGTCGACACAGTGTGAGTTGGTGATAGACTGCTGCGACACGTCGGTCTTGTGTGCGTAGGGTTATTGCAAATTTTGGTGATAAACATAGCAGTAAATTTGCTACTATACCTTTTTTCCATTCAATGCTTTCATTTGGCTTCATATTTTGGGCAATTCGTCAGTAAGAGAGAAAGTATTCTTGCACAAAAGCGTGTAATCAGAATAATAGCTGGTGCCCACCCAAGGTCACCTTGAAAACATTTATTTAAGGAACTCTGGATATTCACAGTACCTTCGCAATACATGTATTCATTTATGAAACTCGTCACTAATTACCCATCCCAATTCAAAAATAACAGCGAAGTGCATAGCTACAACACAACTATTCTAAAGTAAATTTCACTTTGGCACAGAAAGGGGTGAATTGTGCTGCCACAAAAATCTTTGGTCATTTGCCAAATAGTAGTCTGACAGATAGCCAACCAACATTTAAAAGCACATTAAAAGACTTTCTGACTGGCAACTCCTTCTACTCAACAGATGAACTCTAAGACATGAATTAGTAACTGTAAAAAAAAAAGTAAAAAATTATTTTGTGTGAATAAAACTTAAACGTAAGTGACACGTTCCCTATCATTACGAAATATCGTATTCATGATCTCTGCAACAAGGATTAATGGATGGATGTATGTATGTATCTTGACGGCACTCATACAGCGCGCTCGCCCCGCTACTTAATTGGCCGTGTCTCACAGGTATCGACTGAATCGGAGTACTTGTTTCGACCGTAAAAGTGCAGTGTTGCCACCACAGGAAATGGATAAAGATGCGTGGCGAGTCTTAGGCCAGAAGTTGGGGGCGAACGCCTGGGTGGTTATGGAGCAAGGTGATGGCGGTAGAAAGCGTCTGCAAGGAGGGGTACTTACGGTGGAGGCGAGCAGTATGGAAGAATAGTCGGCAGCTGCAACGGCGCCGGCGTCGGACTCGCCGGGAAGCGGAGCACGGCCAGCGGGCGCCGAGCCGCCCGCCGCCATGTCGCCTGCGACAAAACACTGCCGCCCGGCGTAGCAGCGCGAAAAAACGTTGCGCGTAAAATGGCTTCCGTGCTGTTACTGCGAGTTCAATGAAACGCGCCTGTCCGGCAGTTCTCTGTGGCTCGTCGCTTTGTTTTAGATGTAATGACGGACATATCACATTCATGGCAGCTCTGTCACTAAGCGGTGAGTTCCTTAGCTAGTCATTTTCAGTTTTGACGTCAAAAACATTTGCTAGTGACAGTTACGATGTTTGTTCTATTAATTTATATTGTGAATACAAACGCCGGGACGGAATTAGCAGTGTCCACTGATTTTCTAACTACGTTATGAAAATGATAAACGTGCTACTAGCTTTTGCATCAACTGCTGTGACACACACTTACAAACGCGCGAAAGTTTATTTTATTAAAGTTACGAGAACCAAACTGGTGCGGAAGCTCACACATAGTATCGCATTTAAGACGTTTTAGTGTACAAAGAAATCGCATTTGAATCTACAAAACGCATCGTGCAGCAGAAAAATAACTAAAATGCCGCCAGTGCTGCAGCAATTTTTTTAATTAATAAAACTCACTACGCGCAATCATTTTTAATGAAGGAAGTAAATGGGAGTTATTTTTATGTTCTGCGAAACATGTTCGCTATATCCCGCAAGGTCGTGGCTTGTGTCAACTGGTTTATAAATGTAATATAGTACGTTTCTTCTGCGAATGTACACACACACACACACACACACACACACACACACACACACACGTGAGAACCTTTTTTTATTTACCAGCAAGGATATTAACTATTATTGTGCGAACGAAACTTGCACTGAAAAAGAATGCAGTATCGAGACTGTGAGAAAACACCACAGTAAAGATTTTAGTTTGCTCGACATCCAAAGTAAATAATCGTAATGCAATAAAGTACTCGTAACGTAACGCTGTTTTCTCGTCAGATTACGATCTTATGTAAGAAGGCATTGTAAAATAGGGAAGTTGAACTTGGAAACGTATGATTTTGGAGTTATGCCAGTGGCTTTAGAAATGTTTGAAATTTCAATTAGGGAACTATGAACAGTTTTTAAATATTAGGAAAAACTGATGACACGTAGCTTTATGGCTGTTTATGGTGGGACCTGTCATAAAAAGTTACACTCTTACAAGTACGTGTCAGGAATTAAAAAGAAAGGTGTTTTTGCGTCTGAAACTAAGGTCAAAATGCAAAAGGCATAAATCACTAGGGATCCCGGTTCAAAAGTCAATGACTGGTGAGGAAACTACGTTTGGAAGGATCGGAAAGAGAGATGAGTCAAAATGTAAAGCGTTGAGGCCTATATCTACAACTACAAATTGAACATTGCTGTTAGATGCGTATGATGTGCTGGCACGTATGTTGCGGTTATGAAGTACATGACGGGTCAGCGGAGGTCTCTGGCGGATTTTGGCCGCTTGGCCTCGCAACGTTTTCCAGTTTTAGACGTGGGATCTGGTGAGACACTGCCGTCCTGTTGGAAAGGACGAATATAGCAATAATTATTACTTTGAACCACTCAGCTTACCACTCGGAAAATGCAGCTTTGCTCGAAGGTGCAATACTTGGTAAAAAATCCTTTTTCTATTGAAATCCGAGCTTTTTCTCAAGCAATTTTTTTTGCTCTAGAGGGCCCGTAAGACTTTCGTTTAACAGTCATTGATTTACCCTTTACGGAATCTACGTACAAATAATAAATGGAGGGATGAATATTTGTAGAGGAGGTAATACTTATCGAAACAGAAAACACAAATTTAATAAAATGGGTCCAAAAGCACATACTTGCTGAGTGTCATCAGTCTGGGAATTCATTAATCTGTGCATTATATAGTCTTGCGGCTTGTTGCGTGGTTAGAGTTGTGCTGTACTGTAGTTTTAGTTTCATTAGTGTTTGTTACTGCAGAGGAGACTATTCGTACCGCCTGCTGTATGTAATGCTGACTTACCTACTTATACGAATCAGTTCACTTTTGTATTTATTATTATTGTTGTTCTCTTTGTACGTAGAAATGGTTCAGCACATTTTCTTTTTCATTATCGATCCTTTGTTAGCACAAAGAGCCTACTACTCAACACGTTACATGATTTTCTGCTATGTTTTAGTAAATGCAGTTCCTGTGCGGGAAATTCTTTACGTCAATGAGTACCAACTGAAAACCTGCCGGTGAAACTTTTCCAACGTGTTAGGGGCACAGATTATCCAGCACACAAGAGGGTACACAACGGAAGTCAGTCTCTCTCTCTCTCTCTCTCTCTCTCTCTCTCTCTCTCTCTCTCTCTCTCTCTCTCAAACCGCACGAATTAGGAGCGTGCACCGCACTAAGAGAACGAAAATTCTGGAAGCAGTGTGCAACTATTAGCAGCAGCTTAAAATGCGAATGATACTCCTGCCAGGGCGGTATTTCGTGAACCAGCACTGTACCCACATAATTTTTATATTCAGGTGTTAAGTCCGCAAGCTGACCATGGTAGCTCATACTTCTGTTACAAATTCTTGCGGAAATATGGTGTTTATCCTCGGTTCACTTCGCAGATTGTAATTATTGACTAGCCGGTGTTGAGAAGAAATTGTGGTATGAATTTTCATAATCTGCTTTTATGGGCTGACGAAACTCTCCACTCCACTGCAAAAAAAAGGCATCGGCATCGTTAGTCAGTGAGTTCACAGAGATCAATACGGCCTTCTGTGGTACCGCAGAGTTAGAATTCTGTACGACAGAAGTGAACGAAGTGCACGGGCGGGATTTGAACGCGCACCACCAGCATGGTAGCCGTAAACCTTAAAAAATGGCTCTGAGCACTATGGGACTTAACATCTGAGGTCATCAGTCCCCTGGAAGTCTTCAAATAACTCACGCGTTTGCTGCCGGGTGACGTCGCCGAACACCGCCGATATTTCGACAGGAGCACACCCTGCCATTCTCAAGGCACAAATGCAAGGAAGAAGAAATGTGCAAGGAAATTTAATACCTCGGTTCACAGAGGGGAAACAAGGAAGACACCACACACAGAATAAGTGTCAACACAAACAAAGATAACCAACGTCAGCAATCTCGATAGTTACTATTAATCAACAGGTGAGGTAGCACTAATTCTGTCCCTCTGTTTTTTTGATGAGAGACAGAGCCGGATTCCAAGCAGCATTTAAACAAAATCCAGCATCTCTGTTAATAAGGTTGCTTGATAGTTTGATTTCAATAGCTTCCTTAATAACACTATCCCAATAGCTGGACGTGCAAGCCAGAATCTCCGTGTTGTTGTATTCCATAGGATGACCGGTGTCAAGGCAGTGTTCTGCAATAGCGGATTTGCTCGGCTGTTGTAAGCGTTTGTGACGCTTATGTTCAATGCACCGGTCTTCCACAGTCCTGATAGTCTGACCAATATATGACACGCCACAACTGCAAGGAATACGATAGACCCCACCCTTACGCAAAACAAGATCATCTTTTACGGACGCCAACAGGGCCCTAATCTTAGAAGGTGGTCGAAAAACACAATTCACGTATTTCCGCAAAATACGGCCAATCTTGTTGGAAATGATTCCTGCGTAAGGCAAAAAGGCCGTAGACTTGGGTGCCACTTCGTTGCTATCGCCACTCACCCGTTGCACAGAAGACTGATGGCGCAACGCACGTTTGATCTGCCTCTCACTACAACCATTCTGACGAAAGGTGACTTCGAGATGTGCTAGCTCAGCTGCCAAACTTTCAGGGTCTGAGATAACGTGGGCCCTGTGAACCAAGGTACGAAGTACTCCTTCACGCTGAGCTGGATGGTGACAACTATCAGCTCGCAGATACAAGTCAGTGTGGGTAGGCTTCCTATAAACAGAATGTAGCGACACTGAAAGTTTAGGCCGGAAATCGGGACTCGAACCCGGAATTCCCGCTTATCGCGAACGGTCGCCCTACCGTTTGGCTATCCGAACGAGACTCATCGCCAGACCCGTAAGCCCGTAAGTCGTCAGCCATGTGTCTACAACCTGTACTTCTACAACCTGTACTCCTACGTCCATATATATTCGCGGACAGGGGAGATGTTTTATTTGAAATTAGCTTGCCCAGTGTCGGCGGATAAACACGATATTGCAATGCCTGTGGTGTTCCGAGTTACGGTGCAATGTTCTTTCGGACATGCATCCGCCGACGCCGTGCAACCGACTTCCGAGCAAAATGGCTCCCATGTACGGGAATATACATAGCTACCATAATAGACTAGACTGTAGACATGTGGTTGACGACATGTGTGATTTTGGGTCTGGCCGTGAGACGTGCTCGGGTAGCCAAATAGTGAGGTGGCCGCTCGCAGTAAGCGAGAAATCCGAGTTAAGAGTCCCGGTCCGGCACAAAGTCTCATAGTCATTATTCCATTGTACAGCTCATGGTTGGTTGGTTTAAAGGTGGGAGAAAGGACCAAACTATGAGGTCATCGGTCCATTGTTCCTAATAAAACGATGCCACAAGGGTGAGAATAAAACGGACGAAATACGTAACACAAAACGGAAAGAAAGGAAAAGCAACAAGAACGTAGGGAAGGCAGCGAATACTAAAAGGAACAAAATAGGACAAGAAAACAACAGAGACGCTAGAAACAGAAGAGAGTAATACGTGAAAGCAGATTACAGTGGCTGGCCAACCACGAGAATAAAAAGGGAAAGCCAGCCACTCTGCAACACATTAAAAGCTCCACCCTAAAAGCACTATGGTGGAGGACATGCAGGGACAAACCTACATAGAAGTGTAAAACCCACTCTCAAAGATACAACGTAAAACTAAAGCTGCTGTGGAGGCACTGTCGCCCAACACCGAAGGCAGGGTGCAGGGAAAGCTAAAAGTCTGCCGCAGAGCGGCTAAAAGTGGGCAGTCCAGCAAGAGGTGGACGACCGTCATTTGGGAGCCACAGCGACACTGAGGTGGGTCCTCGCGACGGAGTAGGTAACCGTGCGTTAGCCACGTATGGCCAATGCGGAGCCGGCAGAAGGACAACTGATTCCCTGCGAGAGGCCTGCATGGAAAACTTCCACACATTCAGTCTCCTTAATGACACGCAGTTTGTTGAGCGTGCTGTTATGCCATTCCGTCTCCCAAAGCCGGAAACCCTGCGTTGTAAGAACGCAGGTCAACTTCGGAGATGCCTGTCTCCAGAAGCGGTTTCCGCATCGCCTGTTTGGCCAACCTGTCGGCAGGTTCGTTGCCGGGGATTCCGACGTCTCCTGGGGGTCCACACAGACACCACGAAACGGCGGGACTGCTTCAGGGCATAGATGGACTCCTCAATGGACGCTACCAGAGGGTGTCGAGGGTAGCAGTGGTCGATAGCGTGTAGGCTGCTCAATGAGTCAGTACACAGGAGAGATGACTCGTCAGGGCATGAGCGGATGTACTCAAGAGCACGAGGTATGATCGCCAGCTCTGCAATGAAGACACTGCAGCCAACTGGCAAGGAGTGCTGCTCAACATGTCCTCCATGAACATATGCGAAGCCTACGTGACCATCAGCCAGTGAGCCGTCGGTGTAAACCACTTCAGAGGCCCGGAACACGCCAAGAATCGAGAGGAAGTGACAGCAGAGAGCGGCAGGGTTAACGGAGTCCTTCGGGCCATGTAGAAGGTCCAGACGAAGCTGCGGCCGAGACTCCACGGAGGCGTACGTGAATGGACCGCAAGTAGAGGTGGTAAAGGGCAGGACTCCAGTTCGGAGAGAAGGGATCGCACGCGAACCGCAATCGTTAGCCCCGATCCGGGCCGCCGATGCGGGAGACGGACTGCCGCGAGCGGGAAAAGGAGACGGTAATTCGGATGCTCAGGGGAGCTATGAATGTGTGCTGCGGAACTGGCGAGCAGCTGCGCACGTCTGATCTGCAGTGGAGGGACACCAGCCTCCACCAGTTCACTGGTCACCGGACTCGTCCTAAAAGCTCCTGTCGCGAATCGAACCCCACAGTGGTGCACAGGGTCGAGTAAATGTAATGCCGAAGGGGCTGCCGTACCATAAACCACACTCCCATAGTCAATTCGGGATTGGACGAGGGCTCTGCAGAGCTGCAGCAGCGTACAGTGATCTACACCCCAGTTGGTGTTGCTCAGGCATCGGAAGGCATTGAGGTGCTGCCAGCACTTCTGCTTAAGCTGACGTAGATGAGGGAGCCAAGTCAATCGAGCGTCGAAAACCAGTCCTAGGGATTGATACGTCTCCACTACAGTGAGTGGATCATCGTTAAGGTGAAGTGCAGGTTCCGGGTGAACGGTAAGACGCCGACAGAAATGCATGAGACACGACTTTGCGGCTGAAAACTGCAAGCTGCGGGCTAGAGCCCATGACTGCGCCTTGTGGATGGCTCCCTGGGCTGATGGTTGTCGGCTGTCCATATTCGCAACTGCTAATAGATTTCCTGTGTTTCATAGCGACTGTAGTCGCCTCAGTGCCCGTTCCTTCGGACACCCATGTATGCCCGAAGGAACATTGCATCGTAATTCGGAAAAACACAGGCTCTGCAATATCGCATCAAGACCGACTTTCTCGGGAACTAGGTGCAGACGCATGCAAAGCTGCCAGCTAGGTGCTTGGACAGGTCTCTCTACAACATATCTAAAATTCACATAAATCCGTGATTAACAGCTCTGATGGTCACCTTGTGAACTTAAAAGTGTCAGCACGTCAAAACACAGTAGCAACACGAAATAACTGAGAGCCTCATACAATAGAATGATAAAAGCCATTAACTGAGGTAACACCTGTCAAGGAGATGACGAATCGTCTGCAGGCGGCGTTATTCAGTGTGTGCTTGGTTCTGATGTTTCTTAGCGACCCTCGGGACAAAGCCCAGCACAGTATAGCACATTTTTATATCTGGGGCTTATGTCTAACATTTGCACCAAAATATTGCCTGCCAACACTAAGATATATCTGTCCACCTGAACTCAGAAGGCAGGAAGCTTTTTATATAATAAGATACCCGACAACCGCAAGCTCCCCATTCGTAACTATATCTCAAGTGCCACGTGTGACTGACTGCAATCCAGACAACCAGCAATAAGACTTGTTGCGGAACTTCTGGATTGTTGATGAGGTGTCTGCTGGATGCAGAAAATGGGAACAAATCTGGACCCAACGCACACCAGCAGAGGCACAAACAAACTGAACCGGCAGACTTCTGTTTGCCCCCATGGATGCGTAAGACATAAAATAGAACACGCACAAACCATGGAGTATGAAAGGGCCTCCTTATCAAGTGGAGAAAAAATACACGACACATCTTGCTGACCATCCAGCACATCGTGCAGAGGTGCGCTGTATCACATCCAGGCGAAGGAACGGACTTCCTGACACTCACCTTGAATGCAGCTGACTGGACAGAGAAATTTAATACTGGAAACCAAGGTCCCAAATATATAAGAATTTGCGCTCTTTACTGTACGAGATGCGGCTAGAAAAAACCGGACTGATGCTGGAAAAAACATTTATTTACAATTTCATGTTATCTCCTTCAATGTACTCTCCTCCTCGGTCTCTACACCGCTCCATACGAATTTTCCACTGTTCATAGCAATGCTGCAGATCATTTTCGGTAAGTCCATACATTACTTCCGTCGCTTTTTCTTTTACTGCTTCAACAGTCTCAAATCTAGTTCCTTTCAAAGCTGACTTGACTTTATGGAAAAGAAAAAAGTCACAGGGGGCCAAATCAGGTGAGTAGGGTGGATGATCTAAGATGGGAATGTTGTGTTTTGCCAAAAACGTCTTCACTGACAACGCACTGTGAGCTGGGGCATTGTCTTGGTGAAGGATCCATGACTTTTTCTCCACAAATCGTTCCGTTTTCTCCGTACTCGCTCACGTAGGGTAGCCAGGACGCTAATGTAGTAATGCTGATTCACTGTTTGTCCCTCTGGTACCCAATCAATGTGCACTATCTCTTTGATGTCAAAAAAAACAATCATCATTGCCTTGAATTTCGATTTTGGCATTCGTGCTTTTTTTGTCGTGGAGAACCAGGAGTTTTCCAATGCATCGATTGGCGTTTAGTTTCGGGATCGTAAGTAAAAAACCACGATTCATCGCAAGTAATAACATTTTGTAAGAAGGTGGGATCACTTTCAATGTTTTCCAGGATGTCAGAACAAATCATTCTTCGGCGTTCCTTCTGTTCAATTGTGAGACACTTTGGAACCATTTTTGAACACACTTTGTTCATGTTTAAACTTTCATGAAGAATCTGCCTAACACTTTCCTTGTCAACTCCTGTTAACTCAGACACTGCTCTGATTGTTAAACGGCGATCTTGTCGAACAAGTTTACCGATTTTTTCAATGTTTGCATCAGTTTTTGCTGACAATGGTCAGCCAGTGCGAGTGTCATCACTGGTGTCTTCGCAGCCATCTTTAAATCGTTTAAACCACTCAAACACTTGTGTTCGCGATAAACAATCATCGCCGTACAATTGTTGTAACATTACAAACGTTTCACTTGCAGATTTTCCTAGTTTGAAACAAAATTTGATGTTAACACGCTGTTCTTTCTGTACAATCAACATTTTCCGACGCACAGACAAAACGTCAACTACTTAAAACAGACGCCACGGGCAGACTGAGTGCAGGAGGCAGATGAAACTCGAGCAGTAGGCGGAGCGAGAGTCACGTGACAGGCCACGCGACTTTCAGCCTTATTGCATTCGTTTTATTGTTTCACCAGTACTAGTCCGGTTTTTTTCTAGCCACACCTCGTATCTATTTTTTGTTATTACCATTCTTCATATCTGTGTAGTAATAACAGGTGTTCCGCCACACACCATAAAACTAACGAAAATAAAATTTCCCTCGTTTTTCTAAATCATTTCACCACGTTTCTGGCTGATTGGGTCTACAATGTCAAAGCCTTGTCTCCCTCTTTTACACGCGACAGCAAATTTGGAAATTTGTTGTACGGTCTTATACGACCAAACTGCTGAGATCATCAGTCCCTAATCCTACACACTACTTAATCTAACTTACGCTATGGACAACGCACACACCCATGCCTGAGGGAGGACTCGAACTTCCGACGGGGGAACCGCACGGACCGTGACAAGACGCCGTACATCGCGCGGCTCAGGGGACAGGGTTTCGTCTTTAATGACTGGCCCCTCTCCCTCATCTATTTAAGCCGGATTCTAAATTACAGAAAGTGGAGCATATCGGTACCTTTCAACCTGTTTGTGAACGGCCGCATTATGGAAGCATGCAGTATTAGGGACTTATATTTTTGCACGTGAAAAAAGACAAATTTCAAGTGGTGTAGCGCAACTAACGCAGTTTTAATTGCCGGTAACTACCTCAGATTTCTTTGGTGTGAAATTATGGAACGGTGTCTATTCATTCTAATGGCACCAAATAATAAAATGCTTGGTATAATTGCTAGCGGAAGCGAAACGCAAGCTACGGAGGTGTCATCAAATATAAAGGTTCACACCAAGCTGGGACGCACATGAAATTTTTGATCTCTAATCGGAGAACGGCCGGATTTTTGTGCCCTAATAATCTCTTAAATACGAGGGCATGCTGAAAACTCGTAAAGCTTTTTTAAATAAAACAAATGTCATTAACGTTCCACGTCTGAATCCTTCATATCTAAATATTTAAATTTCACAATATAGTCATCCTGGCGACGAACACATTTCTCCCGACGAGAAACCAGTTTGTAGACACCGTCACTGCAGAATGTTTGTCGTTGACGGAGTCACAGCCTCACCTCTGCTTGCAAGCCTTCCTCACTCTCACAGTAAAGTC
The DNA here is from genome assembly GCF_021461385.2 of Schistocerca piceifrons. Classification (NCBI taxonomy): domain Eukaryota; kingdom Metazoa; phylum Arthropoda; class Insecta; order Orthoptera; family Acrididae; genus Schistocerca; species Schistocerca piceifrons. The sequence goes on from NC_060145.1 coordinate 7,037,478, forward strand.
CTCCAAGTTCTGGAAACGGGTGAGAATTGGACGGGGCCGAGTCGGAATTGTATGGAGGATAAACGATGGCAGTGAAGCAAAGGCTCTGATTGTTGCAGATGTGCAGCGGTCGTGTGTGGTGTGGCACTGTGATGTTGAAGGAGGAGACGCTCCGTGTGTGGACGGACTCTTTGAATTTGAAACTCGATTACAGCACGTTGTTTGTCACGCCTTGACATGCTTACGTTACACTCCGCCGTGTTACACGCCACAATTCGGAGCCCTTTAACGGCAAAGAGACAAAAATATGTCGACATGACGAATAAAGAGGTAGAACGTTAATAACGTTTATTTTATTGAAGAAGCTTTATGGGTTTTTGCATCAAAAAAATTGGATGTCTTACTTTTCATCGAGTCCTCGTATAATCGCGGTTTTGAATCAACTATGAAAAAATCCACATAAAACGTACTCTTAAAATATTCGCAAAATAGGCTCATGCATAAATAAAGAGCGAAGTTAAGGTCATGTTCTGCGTTCTGGCTCTAGACAGACCAAACGCCGTGTCATCCTCGTCCGCGGCGTTGTCCGGTTTCATAACCTTGGAACATCCACTGCTCGGTCAAGTAGCTCCTGAGTTGGCCTGAAGAGGCTGAATGCACCCCGTACCAATTCTTCCACAGAGGAAAAATCAGTAGCAGTACCGGGAATCAAACACGCGTCCTCCACCACTCAGCTGCGGATGTGAGCTAAATAAAAGCTAGTTTTCTATTATTTTACCACCAAGAAAAACAACAAACTTCCATGTGAATTTTGTGTAATTAGGATTTCGTTGCAAAACATATCTATACGAAAATAACGTAACAAACCACCTAACCTACACTCCTGGAAATGGAAAAAAGAACACATTGACACCGGTGTGTCAGACCCACCATACTTGCTCCGGACACTGCGAGAGGGCTGTACAAGCAATGATCACACGCACGGCACAGCGGACACACCAGGAACCACGGTGTTGGCCGTCGAATGGCGCTAGCTGCGCAGCATTTGTGCACCGCCGCCGTCAGTGTCAGCCAGTTTGCCGTGGCATTCGGAGCTCCATCGCAGTCTTTAACACTGGTAGCATGCCGCGACAGCGTGGACGTGAACCGTATGTGCAGTTGACGGACTTTGAGCGAGGGCGTACAGTGGGCATGCGGGAGGCCGGGTGGACGTACCGCCGAATTGCTCAACACGTGGGGCGTGAGGTCTCCACAGTACATCGATGTTGTCGCCAGTGGTCGGTGGAAGGTGCACGTGCCCGTCGACCTGGGACCGGACCGCAGCGACGCACGGATGCACGCCAAGACCGTAGGATCCTACGCATTGCCGTAGGGAACCGCACCGCCACTTACCAGCAAATTAGGGACACTGTTGCTCCTGGGGTATCGGCGAGGACCATTCGCAACCGTCTCCATGAAGCTGGGCTACGGTCCCGCACACCGTTAGGCCGTCTTCCGCTCACACCCCAACATCGTGCAGCCCGTCTCCAGTGGTGTCGCGACAGGCGGGAATGGAGGGACGAATGGAGACGTGTCGCCTTCAGCGATGAGAGTCGCTTCTGCCTTGGTGCCAATGATGGTCGTATGCGTGTTTGGCGCCGTGCAGGTGAGCGCCACAAACAGGACTGCATACGACCGAGGCACACAGGGCCAACACCCGGCATCATGGTGTGGGGAACGATCTCCTACACTGGCCGTACACCACTGGTGATCGTCGAGGGGACACTGAATAGTGCACGGTACATCCAAACCGTCATCGAACCCATCGTTCTACCATTCCTAGACCGGCAAGGGAACTTGCTGTTCCAACAGGACAATGCACGTCCGCATGTATCCCGTGCCACCCAATGTGCTCTAGAAGGTGTAAGTCAACTACCCTGGCCAGCAAGATCTCCGGATCTGTCCCCTATTGAGCATGTTTGGGACTGGATGAAGCGTCGTCTCACGCGGTCTGCACGTCCAGCACGAACGCTGGTCCAACTGAGGTGCCAGGTGGAAATGACATGGCAAGCCGTTCCACAGGACTACATCCAGCATCTCTACGATCGTCTCCATGGGAGAATAGCAGCCTGCTTTGCTGCGAAAGGTGGATATACACTGTACTAGTGCCGACATTGTGCATGCTCTGTTGCCTGTGTCTATGTGCCTGTGGTTCTGTCAGTGTGATCATGTGATGTATCTGACCCCAGGAATGTGTCAAAGTTTCCCCTTCCTGGGGCAATGAATTCACGGTGTTCTTATTTCAATTTCCAGGAGTGTATATCTTAACATTTCACAGGGAGGTGCAATAAAAAGTAACAAACCTAACAAACCACCTAACCTAAGAAACTAACCAACTATCCACCTACCTGCCTACCCCGTCTTCCCCCCCCCCCCCCTTCTCTCTCTCTCTCTCTCTCTCTCTCTCTCTCTCTCTCTCTCTCTCTCAGACACACAGACACACACACACACACACACACACACACACACACACACACACCAGAGTTCTTGTACTCTGACCGCACAGAGCGATTCCTTGCATAGTAATACTACAAAAATATTTCTTACAAAACTTTTGCTCCATACATATTTTTGGTAAAAAACCTGGACCCGAAGGAAAGGAAATTTGGTAATATTTCAATAACATGCACGGCATCCATCTTCTTTGAATACTGTACCAGCGGATAAACGCTGCTAACGGAGCACAAAAGGCGAGAATATGTTCATTTTCACTTAAATGACTAACTGAAAAGTGGGGTGTACGCTGTCTTATTCTACATATTTTCCCAAAACTTTGGCATCCGAACACACCCGCGGTCTTTTTAACATGCTACTCACCTCAGACTCCCACAGCCTCCCCTGACTAACATCCACTGCTGTGAGTCGCCCATACCCATCCATTCTCGGTTTCCCTTTCTCGCGCGCACAGTCGGTCTCTCTCTGTGTCTTCCTGTCACTGTCTTCTGTGTCACAGCCACGGTCCCCATCGTTCTGTCCTCTCAGGTCTCCTCTCACTGTCTCCCCTCTTCCTCTCTACTGATGCTAATATCTCATTCCCTCCTTCCTTCCTTCCTTCTTACTTACTTACTGCTGCTGCTACGTTCTCTTCTGTCACTGTGTCTCTAGTTGTCGTTTACTTCCATTAATTATCACTGGCTCTCACCAACTTCTCCTTTGCCTTTATTGTAGCGAAATGCAGGAAGATCTGCAGCGGATAGGCACTTGGTGCAGGGAGTGGCAACTGACCCTTAACATAGACAAATGTAATGTATTGCGATTACATAGAAAGAAGGATCCTTTATTGTATGATTATATGATAGTGGAACAAACACTGGTAACAGTTACTTCTGTAAAATATCTGGGAGTGTGCGTACGGAACGATTTGAAGTGGAATGATCATATAAAATTAATTGTTGGTAAGGCGGGTGCTTGGTTGAGATTCATTGGGAGAGTCCTTAGAAAATGTAGTCCATCAACAAAGGAGGTGGCTTACAAAACACTTGATCGACCTATACTTGAATATTGCTCATCATTGTGTGATCCGTACCAGGTCGGGTTGACGGAGGAGAAAAGAGAAGATCCAACGGAGAGCGGCGCGTTTCGTCACAGGGTTATTTGGTAACCGTGATAGCCTTACGGAGATGTTTAATAAACTCAAGTGGCAGACTCTGCAAGAGAGGCGCTCTGCATCGCGGTGTAGCTTGCTCGCCAGCTTTCGAGAGGGTGCGCTTCTGGATGAGGTATCGAATACATTGCTTCCCCCTGCTTATGTCTCCCGAGGAGATCACGAATGTAAAATTAGAGAGATTCGAGCGCGCACGGAGGCTTTCCGGCAGTCGTTCTTCCCGCGAACCATACGCGACTGGAACAGGAAAGGGAGGTAATGACAGTGGCACGTAAAGTGCCCTCCGCCACACACCGTTGGGTGGCTTGCGGAGTGTAAATGTAGATTAGATAAATCCCCCTACAAAATAATGAATGGGAGAAAGTTTATCACTTACTGTATTCTCGCTGTTCTTGCAGTAAAACTGCCACATCAGGCGTGACCGTTTTATTTACTGCTTCTTTACCACTATCTGCAACACATTTTGCTGACACTAGTGATATATGTACGACTAAATGTACCCGCAAAAATATGTAATTTTGCGACATGTAACACAAGAGATATGACAAACACTGAAATGAGTGCAAAACTGCCATACGATGAATGACGTATTAACGTATTACTTCTTTGCTACTAAGTCTCCGCAACACATTTGGCAGACCTTACTCACATAAACCACGGCATCTACCTCCAACACACAGTTCAGGAGGTATGACAATAATCACTGAACCGCGTAAAAACTCAACTGCAGGGCGAATTTGATAGATACACAGGTGAAATGTGTGTAAAATGTAATATTATTGGGATTTCCGTCGTATGAAAGCTGTGAGTACCCTTGGAAAGGCATTCACCTATCTGTATGTTAAATGATGAACTTATGAGATGAGACCTATTCTTTGAAAGACATTTGTTTTATATAATTTACGTAACTGTAAAGATGCGCATCTAGCGCGGGTGCTAATATATCAAAGAAACATTTTAACAGAAGCTGAACCGAACGTTCCGCTTCGATGTAAATAAAAGATGACAGTAAAAACTTTTGTAGATCTTCAGATTTTATCGTACTTCTGCTTGTAATGTGAATGTGTAAAGGATGTCGTCTTTAAGCCACAAAAGTGAGCGGTCTTGCCAGCGTGTAGACAACATTATTAATTAATAAAATTCCAGTAATTTATGTTCGATACTGTAAACCGGCGAGTTATTGTTATGAAGTGTTGAACGGTGCAAGAATTGTCTTGAAGGAAGGAGAAAAGTAGTGACTAATTTGTGACAAAAACGTGACCGCTTTCGTGTCTCCTGTGGCAAAGCTGTGCCAAACTGGGAACACGACATTCTAGTTTCACGATTAAAATTGAAAGAATTGAAAAATATTTAACTTATTTGCTTATTTGTTTTTTCTTTTATCATACAAGAATACATGTATTAAATACACATGATGTATGCACGGGTGTGGAAATCCACGGGTAAAAAGCCCCTCCTAAACCCCTGCATATTTTTCAACAAAATTTTGTACACAGTTTGCTTACTATCTGGGGAGAAATACTATGTGGACAAAAACCAGCAACCTTACATTGGGATGTGGGCGATAACGTGGGGAGAGAAGGAGGAGGAGGAAACGGACAGACAAAAATGGTTTAAATGGCTCTGAGCACTATGGGACTTAACTTCTGTGGTCATCAGTCCCCTAGAACTTAGAACTACTTAAACCTAACCAACCTACGGACATCACACACATCCATGCCCGAGGCAGGATTCGAACCTGCGACCGTAGCGGTCACGCGGTTCCAGACTGAAGCGCCTAGAACCGCACGGCCACACCGGCCGGCTACGGACAGACAGAGTGGGTGGAGGAACAGGTGGGACAATAGAAGATTGGGGTAAATACATACCTCGACTATGCTGGGTGCTGAGGCAGTTTGTATGTAAAGTTTCAGTTCCTATGTATTCAGCAATGATGTGTGTGAACTCTTACACTCATAAGTTGGATATGTAAATCACGTTCTCTGACTTTTGAAGCAAAGCGTGATTCACTTTTCTACTTTTATCGGTGGCTTTAATGAAGGCAGATTAGCTGCAACTAAATGAAGTGGAGTGAGTAGAATCTTCCATTTTCTTCCTGGAATTGGCGAGTTCAGTTACGGATGTAGGTGTATTCTCATCTGCCCAATAATACTGTGGAACACACTGTATCTTAAAAGATTCATATAAACGTTTTTAAACCTGAAACATGACTATCATTGGTTGGACATGCAAGAAATATCCATGAAGGCTAATAAGAATTTATTTTCATCTGTAATGAGACTCAATTAACTAGGACACTTATCAGCGTGGAGATGTTAAACATGCTTACTAGATTCAGTAATAGCAGCTGGCTGTAATATTTTAGATGCATCGAGTTGCAGCATGTCTTTCACAAACTATATGTTTTCTTCAGAGCAGATGCTCAACGTGACATCCCAGACGCCCATTTAGCGAGTAGTTGGAGCGTGCTTTTCTGAACTCTTTGCAGCATAGCTGCATCCTCAATTACAAGAGCAGTATGCAGGTGCGCTACCAGTTCATCCTTATTCCCTGCTATGGGAAAACGCATGGAGACGCAGGTTGACTTTGGTGGTGCCAATACATATGGAGTTAGAGAGATCAACTCTGAGTTTTTTAAAACTGAGCTTCTAAATAGCAGCGCGTTCTCTGTAAAGTGAAGGTTCGCGAAGAGAAGAACACTTTGGGAGTGCGTTTGGAGAAACAGAGCGATGATCGCCGATGGGGTCAAGTACGTACAGAGAGACATACCGTCCAGGAAATTTAGATTTATTTTTGAGTTAATATCTTTGGAACAAAATGACACATCGTAGCAATTTTAGGCGGTAGCTTAGCCCATTGTTTTGTCAACAGATCTTGGCGCGCTTTTCCCAACAAAGACAGTGCAGCAATGAATGAATGGAGTAAGACTGTATTGTAGGTGGTGGTGGGTAGTGTTTAACGTCCCGTCGACAACGAGGTCATTAGAGTTGGTTGGTTGGTTGTTTGAGGTTAAAGGGACCAAACAGCAAGGTCATCAGTCCCTTGTTTCAAATAGACTCCATTCTGCTAACGGGACATCTCAGTATAGTCAGAAAAATAAAACGGATAAAGGGGAAACGTAAAAGGGCAGTCACGTTGTCATTAGTAAAAACAAATGAGGGAAGTTGGCAAGAGAACGAACCCAACACTATGCTGAAACAGCATAGGCAAGACCACCTGTGACTTAAAAGGTACAACTGCTATAATGCAGAAAGTACGTATGGGAATAGAAAAACTAACCAAGCCTTAAAAAGAAGGGGTAAAAACAGAGTAAAAGGGAAAGAAAAGAGGATTCCGGTCAGGGAGGTGAATCGGGAATCTCTGAACACTGCCTACAGTGGGAGACACCCAAACACTCACCGCCCTGCCCCAACACCAGAGGGAGATTAAAAACTTTAAAACTGAGAATAAAAACCACTCTCCCGGAGGAAACCTAGAACCAGAGAGACCATCCGGGAATCGTAAGCCAACATCAAAGGTAAAGTGTGGGGGAGTCTGTACTTAGCACGCAGAGCCAAAAGAAGGGGGCATTCAACCAAAATGTGGGCCACTGACTGGAAGGCTCCACAACCACATAGCGGGGGTGGCTCATCACGCAAATGGAAACCATGGGTCAGCCTGGTATGGCCAATGCGGAGACGACACAGTGTGGTCGAGTCCTTGCGGGAGAGGCTAAAGGAAGAACGCCATGGACCTGTATTCACCTTAATGGCACGAAGTTTATTAGACAGTGTAGTAGCCTCCCAAGAATTGGCCCATGACTGTGCAAAGTGGGATTTGATGTGAAGCCGTAAATCCGCTGCAGGAGGGGTTACAGAAAACTGCTCCCCCAGCCAAACGATCAGCGAGCTCATTACCCGGGATACCCACATGGCCCGGGACCCATAAGAAGTCAATGGAACAAGCAGCACGGTGAAGATCAGCGAGATGGTCATGGATGGCAGAGACCAAGGGATGGCGCGAAAAACACCGGTCAATAGCAAGAAGGCCACTCATCGAGTCCGTACATAACAAAACGCGGTTGTGTTGGGATTGTTTAATAAAGGTAGGGGCCCGGGAAATTGCCATCAATTCCGCAGTAAACACCCCACATGTAGGTGGCAGCAGATGATTTTCCGTTCCAACAGAGGACGTGAAGGCATACCCAACATGATCAGCAGATTTAGAGCCATCAGTGTAAAAAATAACAGCATCCCGAAACTCCCATAAAATTTGGCGGAAAAAGGTACGGAACACCACCGGGGGGATGGAATCTTTCGGTCCGCGGCGGAGATCCATCCGAAGTCGAGGCCGAGGAACTAACCAAGGAGGGGTGGAGGGGAGGGAGCGAGGAAGACAGGACAAAGAAGGAAGCCGAAAATCACGGGTAAGAGACGCAAGGCGCAGCCCAACCGGTAAACCCGCCCGAGGGCGGGAGTCAGGCGGGCGACGTCCATGGCCTGGGAATAGGATAGAATAGGAAGGATGAGCGGGAGAAGAACGGATAGTAAGGGCATAAGACACCAGAAGCTGGGACCGCCGAACAGAAAGGGGGGGGATCCCAGCTTCAACCAGGAGACTATCAACAGGGCTAGTAGGGAAGGCACCGGTGGCCAAACGGATACCACGATGGTGGACTGGATCCAGCACGTGCAGCGTGGAAGGAGCAGCTGAACCATAAACTTGACAACCATAGTCCAAACGTGACAGAACTAGAGCACGATAAAGACGGAGGAGGAGGGAACGGTCCGCACCCCAGGAGGAGTGGGCAAGGAAGCGAAGGACATTGAGTTTACGGAAACATCCTACCTTCAGGAGTCTGATATGGGGCAGCCAAGTGAGCTTGTTGTCGAAAAGAAGACCTAGGAAACGAAACTGTGGAACCACAGGCAATCTTTGTGCAGCGAGATAGAGCTCTGGATCAGGGTGGACCGTAGTACGGCGACAGAAGTGGACCACCCGCGATTTTAAAGGAGAGAACTGAAACCCGTGGGAGAGGGTCCATGCAGAGGCACGCCATATAGCCACCTGGAGCTGCCGTTCTGCAGATGGCATCGAGGAGGAACTAACCCAAATGCAGAAATCATCCACGTATAGGGCAGGGGCGACCAAGGGACCGACAGAGGCCACAAGTCCATCGATAGCAATGAGGAAAAGAAGGACACTCAAGACAGAACCCTGTGGGATGCCCGTCTCCTGGGTCCGTGGAGAACTAAAAGCAGTACCAACTCGAACTCTGAATGACCGATGGATCAGGAACTGGCGGATAAAAATCGGGAGTGGGCCCCGAAGACCCCACTGATGAAGGGTTAGTAAGATGTGATGGCGCCAGGCCGTGTCATAGGCCTTGCGAAGGTCAAAAAACACTGCAACCAAATGGCGGCGCTGGGAAAAAGCCTGCCGAACTGCGGATTCCAAGCGAAGCAAATGATCGATTGGAGATCGTCCCTCTCGAAAGCCACACTGGTAAGGGGACAATAGATCCCGAGATTCAAGGACCCAAGTGAGCCGACGGGCTACCAGCCGTTCAAGTAACTTACAACCAACATTGGTCAAACTAATTGGCCGATAGCTGTCAACAGATAGGGGGTTCTGACCAGGCTTAAGGACAGGAACCACAATGCTATCCCTCCACTGAGAAGGGAAGTCACCCTGGAGCCAGATACGGTTAAACACCCGAAGAAGATGGTGCCGTTGTGGAGCACTGAGATGTTGAAGCAGCTGGTTATGAATGGAATCTGGGCCAGGAGCCGTATCATGAGAAGCAGATAGAGCAGAAAGAAATTCCCATTCAGTGAAAGGTTCGTTGTAAGATTCTGACTCACAAGTGGTGAAACATAAGGTGACAGCTTCAGCCTGCTGTTTTTGATGAAGGAAAGCAGCTGGATAGGAGGCCGACGCTGATGCCACTGCAAAATGGGTCGCAAGATGTTCTGCAAGAACTAATGGGTCCGTACAAATGCCATCTGGGAGGTGAAGGCATGGGAGGGTGGACTGCCGATGGCAACCTTGGAGAGAGCGAAGTGTAGCCCATACCCGTGACAGAGGGAGAGTGGAACCAAGGGAAGAAACGAATCGTTCCCAACATATCCGCTTGCTCTGTTTGATTAAATAACGGGCTTTAGCGCGAAGGCGCTTAAAGGTAGAAAGGCTGGCTACAGATGGGTGCCTCTTAAAGTGTTGCAAAGCTCGACGGCGATCACGGATGGCAATGGCAATGGCCGTACTCCACCACGTGACTTGCCGACGACGAAATTGTCCAGATGAGCGCGGGACAGCAAGGTTAGCAGCGCGAACAATCGCGTCAGACACGTCACGTAGGACGTCATCAATACAACCCGACAAAGAGGGAGAAAACTCGACCTGTGCAGTATATAGAGGCCAATCGGCGCGGTGGAAAGACCAACGAGGTAACCTCTCCATCGGGGAGCGGGAAGGGAGCGTGATAATCAACGGGAAATGGTCACTATCACAAAGGTCGTCGTGTGGCGACCAGTGTAATGAAGGGAGGAGAGAGGGAGAAGAAAGAGAAAGATCAATGGCAGAAAAGGTACCATGACCAGCACTGAAATGAGTAGGGGAGCCATCATTAAGAAGGCACAGGTCGTGGTCTGCAATAAATTGGTCGATAAGAAGACCTCGTCTAGATGGAAAGGCACTGCCCCACAAAGGATGATGAGCATTAAAATCCCCAAGGAGGAGGAAGGGAGGAGGAAGTTGCTGAAGAAGGGTGGTTAAGGCAGCAGGTGTAAGAGTCCTGGCAGGAGGGAGATAAAGATTGCATACTGTGACTGCAGAGTCTAAGTGGACCCTAACAGCAACTGCTTCCAATGTAGTTTGGAGAGGAATCCACGTGCTAGCAATGTCTGTACGGACCAACGTACAAACGCCACCAGAAGCCCGCAAGTGTCCGACCCGATTTCGACAGAAAACACGGAACCCACGGAGGGTCGGTGAGTGAGCATCAGTAAAATGAGATTCCTGGAGAACCACACAAGCTGCTGAGTAGGACGAAAGAAGGGATTTCAATTCCGGAAGGTGACGATAGTAGCCATTACAATTTCATTGGAGAACCACAGAACGATGGTTTAAATGAGGGCTGAACACGCTAAATCCAGTCATACCGCCGGGTCCCCACCCGTCACCGACAAGGAGGGGGCGACATCCATAAACGACAGGTCAGAATCCGGTTGTGAAGCCGGGGAAGGGACCTCCGGTGACACCAGAGGCTCTTTGTCCCGGGACTTATGTTTCTTCTTCTTTTCAGGCTGAGATCGAGGAGGGCTGTGTGGCATAATGGAGCCAGCTGCAGCAAGATCAGGAACAGAAAGAGACCGGGCGACCTGGGGGCCGATAGACCGCGGCTCTCGCGGTCGCCGCGCTGCAGCAGACCTTTGACCTGGAAGGTGCCGGGAAGGGGCATCCCGGGAGAGGCGCCCTTGACCGGCAGACGCCGAAGGAGTGGGACACTTCTCCGGCTGGGGAGGGGAGCGGCGCCCAGAGGAGAAGGTGTGGGAGCCGCAGGGGAGGGGGGAAGGAGAAGGGTCCGGGACGGGGGTAAGGAAGGGGGAGGAAGGGATGAAGATGTAACCAAGGCGTAACTAGATGTCATGGACACAGGGTGCAATCGTGCATATTTCTTACGGGCCTCTGTGTAGCTTAAACGATCAAGAGACTTATACTCCTGTATCTTTTTTTGTTTCTTATAGACTGGGCAATCTGCTGAACGTGGAGAATGACTACCATGACAATTTACACATACAGGAGGGGGAACACAGGGACTCCCCTCATGGAGTGGACGTCCACAGTCACCACAGAGAGGGTCCTGGGTACAGCGAGAAGACATGTGGCCAAAACGCAAGCACTTAAAACACCGCATAGCAGGTGGGATGTACGGCTTCACATCACAGCGATAGACCATAATCTTAACTTTCTCAGGAAGGGTATCCCCTTCAAAGGCCAGGATAAAGGCACCAGTATCAATACGATTATCTTTAGGACCCTTCTGAACACGCCGAACAAAGTGAACACCCCGCCGTCCGAGATTGTCCCGAAGTTCCTCATCAGTTTGAAGGATGAGGTCTCTGTGAAAAATCACACCTTGTACCATATTTAGAGACTGGTGAGGGGTAATGGACACGGGAATTGTGCCAAGATGGGTACAGGCACGAAGGGCCGCAGATTGGGCAGCCGAAGCAGTTTTTATCAGTAACGAACCCGACCGCATCTTGCTCAGGGAGTCCACTTCGCCGAACTTGTCTTCAATGTGTTCCACAAAGAATAAAGGTTTGACACTGGTGAAAGTATCTCCATCAGTCCTGGTGCAAACTAGATAACGGGGGAAAGGTTTTGCCCCTAGACGACGGGCCTGACCCTCCTCCCAGGGGGTAGCCACGGAAGGGAAGGCCGAAGGGGCAAGAGAAGCAGCACTTGAGGAATCAGTACCACGCAGAGAGACGGCCGCAGAAGAGCGGCCAGAGGTTTGGACCCTTATGCGTTTCATCTGCATAGCGTCCGCCCTGATACCACCCACTCCGATCAGGGGCTCTCCTCACGGGCGCCACCCAGCCACAGCAAGGGCCGTCTGGCACGGCGGCCATTGCCGGGAGTTCCGATGCTCCAGGATGACGAGCAACCACTCCAAGGCATGCATGAGGAGGTCACAGCTCAGGTATCAGAAGTGTGATCCCTGTGTGTTCAGGGGGCTCAACCAAAAGGGTACATAGCGACCCCACCACACGGGCTGGCTACCGTGCTGGCTATGCACCCTAGCATCAGACAACGACGTAGAAGAAAAGGTGGAATATACTAGGAGGGCACACGTCGGAGACACTAGGTAAGGTGCTCTTCCCCAAATGGCTCACACTACGGAAGAGAAATTTTGGAATGGAGGTCAAACCCCAGAGGGGGACCAAGGAATGCCAAAAGGAGGAGATGATTACGCAACAAAGCCAGAGTGTAAAACCAACAGAACCAGGAGGATAGCGGGGGCGAACATAAGCAAGGACACCAATAGAGGGAGAGGAGAGGGCGAGGGGAAAGGGGTATGGAGGGGAAAGGAGGGGAAGGGAAAGGAAATGCAGCCCGGGAGAGAAAGAAGGCTGCAATGGCTCGGGGCCCCGTGCTCGCCACGCACGTATCCACGAAAGAGTTGTGGACCCCCTGGGGGGGAGGTCATTAGAGACGGGGCGCAAGCTCGGGTTAGGGAAGGATTGGGAAGGAAATCGGCCGTGCCCTGTCAAAGGAACCATCCCGGCATTTGCCTGAAACGATTTAGGGAAATCACGGAAAACCTAAATCAGGATGGCCGGAGACGGGATTGAACCGTCGTCCTCCCGAATGCGAGTCCAGTGTGCTAACCAGACTGTATTGTAGTGGTACTGGAAGTACGAAAACATTATGGAGGTACAACGGCAATGGCATAATGTATACGGTACTCAGCCATCAGCACATACCACAATTAATCGTATTGGGGATAGATTTGAAGCTGATGGTACTGTTCAGCATGTGCTTAAGGAAAGGCCTGGCCGAGCGAAACAACAACAAATCCAGCTTTCAGCATTACTGTGTTGCAAGATTTTACTAAGTCACCTCCAAAATCTGAAGCAAGGTGCACGTGAAAGCGAGGTAAGCCGATCAAGCGTACACGAATTCCGAAGGCTGCAAAGTGGACAGCGTACATTCCAAGATCGCTGCACGCTATGAACGAGAATGACCGGAGTCGGAGGATGGAGTACTGCGAGTGGTTTGAAGGCATGATTCGCGATGATGAACGATTTGCAGGGATGGTTATCTGGTCTGAAGATGCGCAATTTAAACTGAACGGTTTATAAACTCCCACCACTGCGTGCAATGGGCTCCTCAAAATCTTCACGTTCGCGAGGACAGACGTACTAATCTATCGGGTGTTAATGTGTGGTGCAGTCTGTCATCGCTCGGTTTGATTGGACCATTCTTCTTTGAAGGTAGCGTAACTGGTGAGGTGTATCTTCATATCCTGCAAACATCGATTCTACCTGCCATCCGAGAAGTGTTTGGAAATGAAAGATGGCACAGCGCCTCACTGTCGCGGAGATGTCAGAGCCTAACCTGGATGAAAATCTATCTGGGCGATGGAGAAGTCGAGGAGGACCTGTTGAGTACCCACCTCTGTCTCCAGACCCCACACCTCTTGACTTCTACCAATGGCGGACCTTGAAAAATGAAGCTTATCAACAGCTATGAGAAACCATCGAAGCGTGCAGGGCGGCTGTCACACCGGCTGCAGTGACAGCCGTAGTTCCGTCAACAGTCCAGCGGCATCGACGTCGTTTGGCTGCTACTGGGGGTCACTTGGAACACACATCGGGAGCAATTTTTTCGCTGGTTTCTTCACCAGGCAAGCACGATTCCGGGATTTGTGTCATCCATCCCATTCACAGATGACGCCACCTTTACGTAGAGTGATATCTTCAACTTTCGTAACAGTCATCTGTGGCATAGTATGCAGAACCCCCATGGTCTGGTGACAGCGAATCATCAATATCGATGCAGCTGGAAAGTGTAGGCGTATTTTGGGACCAGTCTTGCTTCCACCTCACGTAACAGGCCGGAATTACCGGCGTTTCTTGCGGGTGACTTTGCTTCCCTTGGTGGATGAAGTGCCATTGATGAATCGAAGGGTTATGTGGTGCTGTAGCCCACTCCACCGTTAACGTCCGGACGCACCACTGGTCGATGGATCGGAGGAGGGGCTCCAGTTGTATGGCCTGCTCCTTCACCGGATCTGAACCCGTGCCATTTCTAGTTATGGGGCGATCTGGAAAGTATCGTGTATGGAGAGCCCATTCCAGATGTGGAGACACGTTAACAGAACATTCAGGCTACCTTCGACACTGTTCAGATGCAGCCTGGCCTATATGATCTGTGAGACAGAACATGCCACGGCGCGTACACGCATGTGTTCAGGCACGTGGAAGCCATTTTCCACACATACTGCAACTGTGGCTGTGGCTACCTGGCACAGTGCGTATAAGAAAGCAGTCTCTGCCGCGCGGGATTAGCCGAGCTGTCTCAGGCGCTGCAGTCATGGACTGTGCGGCTGGTGCCGGCTGAGGTTCGAGTCCTTCCTCGGGCGTGGGTGTGTATGTTTGTCCTTAGGATAATTTAGGTTAAGTAGTGTGTAAGCTTAGGGACTGATGACCTTAGCAGTTAAGTCCCATAAGATTTCACACACATTTGAACAATACATGTCGGGACGTAAGTTCATTAAACCTTTTTTGTTCTGCATTCTGTCATCGATGAATGCCTAGAGTTTGCACACGGTGGCAAAAAACCATCCTGTATGTGTAAATATGTAATGTTTCCTTTGCAGGTCAGTTATACTGCTTTTACCAGGTACTGCGTAAAGTATTTAACTGTATGTAGTTGTGCATATGAGATAGTTTGCTATTGTAATATAGTTTCCTAGCATTTACATTTCTTCCTTTTCTTTCTAAATGGACAACTTTGGCACAGGCTGAAAATTGACCACACATTCGGGAAGTACTAAATTTAGAAACATAGCTTTGAGAACAGTATTTGCTTCGCTCGCGTACCTTGCTACGATTGCCACAAATAGTCAGCACTCGTGTAGAATGTTATTCGCTGTAGTGGTTTAAGCCATCAAAGACATGGCTGCAGAGAGAAAGTAAGCGCGAAAGCTTTGTCAGCCGTTTACATTATGGACACCATACTGAAATCGACAATGCGATATTTGCGTAAGTGATTTAAACTGATGTATATTCTGCACCAGCCATCGGATTCACCCTGTTGAATAAAGCAGTTCCCGACAGTTCGTCGAGGTTAAGCAACGGTGAACGTGGGTACTACTTGGATGGGATACCGTCGTTTTCGTCACGTGCTGATGGCTGTTTACCCTTTTCCTTTCCAGCGAAGTAGGGGAGGAGTGGTGGCGTGAGTTCCTGGTCTACCAGACTTCGTCCCAGCCTCCTGGAGCAAATGTGAAACCCCTCCGCAGTGGCCCACGAAGCCACGGCACGTGACCCAGCTGACCCTGCTGACCTGACGGTGGGCACTCCACACATGAGGGGGACGTCCAGTTCGCCGGCTCCCTCAGCGCTGTTCAAGAGGAGCAGGCTGCGTGCCTGTGTGGAGTTACCATCCTCCTCCTCTCCGCTTCATCCATAACACAGGCCCAACACTACACTGTACCAATCACAGTCCTCCACAGGATACAAGTACACAAATGACACTTCATGAATGGTCGGAGGAAGGCAACGGCAAACCACCTCCACTAGGACCCAGCCGTGAGCGGCATTGCAGAATTCCTCTACCTGATACCCAAAGCGCATTCCCTGGGTATGTGACTACTTTCATGTTTTGCAGCGTGATATTGTTTCTATGAGTTATTTGTGTGTTAATTAGGATGTGTGTGGCTTACAATATACATTACATTGAAACAGCTGTAATTTATTAAGAACTGGATACGTCTCTATAAACTGGTAACTTACAGTTGCCCATACAAACATATTCATAAACTGAGTACAACCTTTGGAACACGAATGTATGTCATTTAACCAGACTAAGAAATTTCGAAATACGTACTTTTTGAGCAGCAATGTTCCGGAATTGCGTTTCACTTAAGCTGCGGTACGGGTAGTAATCCTTGGATTAAAATCACGCTGTACCTGTGAACAATAAAAACAAGAGGTAAGTACCTCGAAACGCCCGTATTATTCTTATATTAACAGTCCAATGGCTTTTTGGTGGATATGTTATTTAGTGAGATACGATGTAGATGTGGGTATTGCGAAAAAACGCTAATCCAGCACGCTCCTCAGAATGACAAGTAAAATACCGACGCAGTATGACGACTCGACTTAACAACTGTTTGCGAAGATTAGTTATCTGCGTCACGAGCATTTCCCCCCCCCCCCCCCCCCCCCTCTTTCTGAAAGTGGTATGAAACTGCTTGTTTCCTTCACATTTCACGAGTACTGAGTTGTTAACGACGACACACTGACGTCCCTAACGCATCTAACAACGAGCAATGGCATAACGCATGGTCCACTTCCTGCAAAAAAAAAAATTACGTAGAGAAGCAAATAGTCTCGCGCCGTGGCGTCCCAAGTGTGTTCGGTAGCGGTTCCCAAGCATTTACGACGTGTGTGTACATCCGTTCATACTCTTCTGTAACTGAAGAGAGAGAAGAAATTAAATGCGTCTTTTGAAAATTCCACTTTTTAGGAGAAACAATCTACATCTACATCTACATTGATACTCCGCAAGCCACCCAACGGTGTGTGGCGGAGGGCACTTTACGTGCCACTGTCATTACCTCCCTTTCCTGTTCCAGTCGCGTATGGTTCGCGGGAAGAACGGCTGTCTGAAAGCCTCCGTGCGCGCTCTAATCTCTCTAATTTTACATTCGTGATCTCCTCGAGAGGTATAAGTAGGGGGAAGCAATATATTCGATACCTCATCCAGAAACGCACCCTCTCGAAACCTGGCGAGCAAGCTACACCGCGATGCAGAGCGCCTCTCTTGCAGAGTCTGCCACTTGAGTTTGCTAAACATCTCCGTAACGCTATCACGGTTACCAAATAACCCAGTGACGAAACGCGCCGCTCTTCTTTGGATCTTCTCTATCTCCTCCGTCAACCCGACCTGGTACGGATCCCACACTGATGAGCAATGCTCAAGTATAGGTCGAACGAGTGTTTTGTAAGCCACCTCCTTTGTTGATGGACTACATTTTCTAAGCACTCTCCCAATGAATCTCAACCTGGTACCCGCCTTACCAACAATTAGTTTTATATGATCATTGCACTTCAAATCGTTCCGCACGCATACTCCCAGATATTTTACAGAAGTAACTGCTACCAGTGTTTGTTCCGCTATCATATAATCATACAATAAAGGATCCTTCTTTCTATGTATTCGCAATACATTACATTTGTCTATGTTAAGGGTCAGTTGCCACTCCCTGCACCAAGTGCCTATCCGCTGCAGATCTTCCTGTATTTCGCTACAATTTTCTAATGCAGCAACTTCTCTGTATACTACAGCATCATCCGCGAAAAGCCGCATGGAACTTCCGACACTATCTACTAAGTCATTTATATATATTGTGAAAAGCAATGGTCCCATAACACTCCCCTGTGGCACGCCAGAGGTTACTTTAAAGTCTGTAGACGTCTCTCCATTGATAACAACATGCTGTGTTCTGTTTGCTAAAAACTCTTCAATCCAGCCACACAGCTGGTCTGATATTCCGTAGGCTCTTACTTTGTTTATCAGGCGACAGTGCGGAACTGTATCGAACGCCTTCCGGAAGTCAAGAAAAATAGCATCTACCTGGGAGCCTGTATCTAATATTTTCTGGGTCTCATGAACAAATAAGGCGAGTTGGGTCTCACACGATCGCTGTTTCCGGAATCCATGTTGATTCCTACATAGTAGATTCTGGGTTTCCAGAAATGACATGATACGCGAGCAAAAAACATGTTCTAAAATTCTACAAGAGATCGACGTAAGAGATATAGGTCTATAGTTTTGCGCATCCGCTCGACGACCCTTCTTGAAGACTGGGACTATCTGTGCTCTTTTCCAATCATTTGAGACCCTCCGTTCCTCTAGAGACTTGCGGTACACGGCTGTTAGAAGGGGGGCAAGTTCTTTCGCGTACTCTGTGTAGAATCGAATTGGTATCCCGTCAGGTCCAGTGGACTTTCCTCTATTGAGTGATTCCAGTTGCTTTTCTATTCCTTGGACACTTATTTCGATGTCAGCCATTTTTTCGTTTGTGCGAGGATTTAGAGAAGGAACTGCAGTGCGGTCTTCCTCTGTGAAACAGCTTTGGAAAAAGGTGTTTAGTATTTCAGCTTTACGCGTGTCATCCTCTGTTTCAATGCCATCATCATCCCGTAGTGTCTGGATATGCTGTTTCGAGCCACTTACTGATTTAACGTAAGACCAGAACTTCCTAGGATTTTCTGTCAAGTCGGTACATAGAATTTTACTTTCGAATTCAATGAACGCTTCACGCATAGCCCTCCTTGCGCTAACTTTGACATCGTTTAGCTTTTTCGAAACTACTTGACACATGAAAACTGTGTGCCTGATCGAGTTGTGAGCTCGGGACCTTTGCCTTTCGCGGACGTGTGCCCTACAGAGTGAGCTATCCTAGCACGACTCGCGAGCCGTCCTCGCAAGTGGGCCTGCGGAATACAGATGTAGATACAGGTGTAGGTATAGATGTATTTCTCTGAGGCTATAGCGCACAGTAAAAACTTCTGCAAGCATGGTGCGTAAGCACCAGGTCCACATGACCTGAAGTATACAATGCCGATCGCAGAAACACGTATGCTGTCTCCTCAAAGTACGGCTAGAAAGTGTGGCTGGCTGTTCTTCCTGGAGTCTGTTTAAACAAAAAATGGTTCAAATGGCTCTAAGCACTATGGGACTTAACATCTGAGGTCATCAGTCCCCAAGACTTAGAACTACTTTTAGACTTAACCAACCTAAGGACATCACACACACACATCCATCCTCGAGGCAGGATTCGAACCGGCGACCGTAGCAGCAGCGCGGTTCCGTACCGAAGCGCCTAGAACCGCTCGGCCGCCACGGCCGGCTCCTCTTTAAGCACTCATAGCCAGAGACACACTCCTTTTTCGGACCAACCTAACAGGGTTTTCTTGCAGCAAACTCTGAAGGAACCGCTGTGTGACGTTAGGTTGCTAGGTTCGCCGCTAATTTCAACTTACAGGCGTCTTCCTGCTCGTGAAGGTGTCATCACGCTCAAAGGCTCCATTTTAACGAAAATTTGTAACTTACTAAAGCCAATACTTGTTGAGCTGCAAAAATTTAAGATAATTACTCTCATAAATGGCAAACATCATTACAATTTCGTTATCCCTCTGTCTCCTAGCGAATATACAGAAAATTAATACTCATATTTTAATATTCAAATTTTAGTTCTTAAACTGATAGTATTTTGCTACTGATTTTTACCTAGCATCTTTTGTTGTACATACTTCCATATGCAATTTAATTTTGAAAGGCGTTCAATAAGTAATGCAACACAATTTTTTCCAGTCAATTTCGGTTGAAAAACTGCGGAATTAGTTGTGAGACGACGTGGAATATTCCCGCTTCAGCTCCAATAGTTTCATGAGATTCCGATACGTCGCGACTGTATGCTTAGCTTTCAAAATGGCGTATGCAACGGAGGTGTATTCCAAGGGGAACAGTCATTTAGTTTGTTTTGGCGGGAAATATCAGAGAATCTCTGACATTTCATAGGTTCTTGCAGAATGTCTCCGGAGACCTCGCAGTGAACAAAAGCACGGCGATCGTCGGACGAGGCGTCTGTTGTCATGGCAACAGCGTCGCTCGAGTCTGTCACGTGCCGGGCAGCCAGCCAGCCGCACACGGCTGCGACTCCTGCAGTCTGGCAAGGTGCGGACACTCATTCCAAGCGATCGAGAGACCACAACCTAACACCTCGCTGCACAACTCGACGTCTCTCCAAGTCCTAACACTCGTTCACCACTTTGTGTTATCCTCACGAAATCGCCACAAAAAGGCAAACGGACTTCTCCTTCTCAATGACAACGCAAGGCCTCCCACAACTCTACATATCTGAGACCAGCTCACAACACTTCACTTCATAGGACTGTTCTTCCTCCTCCGCCCTGCAGCCCGGATCTCGCAGCTCCAGACTTCCATCTGTTTGGGCCAATGAAGGATGCACTCCGAGGAAGCATTACGTGAATGGTGGGGAGGTTATTGATGGAGCAAGACTTTGGCTCCGACGTCGACCGGTGGAGTGATACCACGCGGTCATAAGGCCCTCCCTATTAGGTGGCGTAAGGCCGCCGCACTGAATGGATATGATGTTGAACAATAGGGTTTTGTAGCCAAAATAGTGGGGAATAATACCGTGTATTGGAACGTTGAATAAAAACGTGCTTTGAGAGAAAAGCTGGTGTCTTTATACGAGGGGCCTTAAAAAACAAAGAGACAGTAATAACCTTCGTGGACTTCACAAAGGCATACGACTCCATCGACAGACAGACTCTTGTTAGGATCCTGAAGAACAGAGGACTTGACGGAACTACACAAGAACTCATAAAAGAAATTCTGGCAGGCACAAAAGCAAGGGTGAGATTCAGAGGAGCACTCTCAGAAGAATTTGAGATCAAGACTGGTGTTAAACAGGGAGATGGATTGTCACCATTGTTGTTCAATATAGCACTGGACGAAGTGATCAGGCAGTGGAGAGCAATAAACGAGGAACCGGGAATACCAAAGAGCCGTGTGGGGGACAAAAAGGACGACAGGGCTCAAGTGGTCTGCGTAGCGTTTGCAGACGACATAGCAATAGTAAGTGAGACGGGAAGAAGACGCAAAGACACAACTCGTCAACTTAAGTAAAGTAGCCAGAAAGGTGGGACTGAGGATAGCCCATAACAAGACAAAGACATTAAATACCACTGCAGACTGGGAAACACCGGAAGGCACTGTGCAAATGGTGGACAAATTTAAATATCTGGTATAATTTATAACAGGAAGGAACAGGAGCAAGGAGGGAATAACAGAGAGGATAAAGAAGATGAGGTCAGCCTTCTGCATGACGAGAGACATATACAATAAACAGAATATATCCACAGAGGAAAAGATACACCACTACAAGGCAACGGTGAGGAATGCAGTATTATATGCTGCCGAGACGATGACACTAGGAAGAAAAGGAGCAGAGCAACTACAGAAAGAAGGGAGAAAAATACTAGGTCCCAAAAGAGGTGGAGAGAGGTGGATGCGAAGACCTAGGGAAGAATTGTACTGGAACATGAGAACAGTATCCGGTGAAATCAGACTCAAAGGGGCAAGGTTTATTGGGCATGTAGTCAGGATGAGTATGGACAGAATGACGAAGAGTGTGGGAAACAACAGGGAGGACAAGGGGAAAGACAGGAACCAAGTGGGTTGTTGAACTTCGGAAGGACTGGTTGGAACTGGGGATCAAGGTCGAAGGAAAGGAAAACTGGAGGAACAAATATACACCGACCAATATGCCAGAGATCAATGGCTCTGGTTCAAATGGCTCTGAGCACTATGGGACGTAACTTCCGAGGTCATCAGTCCCCAAACTTAGAACTACTTAAACCTAAGGACGACACACACATTCATGCCCGATGCAGGATTCGATCCTGCGACTGTAGCGGTCGCGCGGTTCCAGATTGTAGCGCCTAGAACCGCTCGGCCACTACGGCCGGCCCGGAGATCAGTGCCAGAGAAGAATATAGGAAAAGATTAGTGTCACCAGTGCAGCCGACAGGAGAAACTGAAACTGGCGAGAGAGAGTGAAGAGAGAGAGAGAGAGAGAGTGAAGAGAGAGGGAGAGAGTGTGAAGAGAGAGAGAGAGAGTGTGAAGAGAGAGAGAGAGAGAGAGAGAGAGAGAGAGAGAGAGAGAGAGAGAGAGAGAGAGAGAGAGAGAGAGAGTGAAGAGAGAGAGAGAGAGAGAGTGAAGAGAGAGAGAGAGAGAGAGTGAAGAGAGAGAGAGAGAGAGAGAGAGAGAGAGAGAGAGAGGTGAAGAGAGGGAGAGAGAGAGAGAGAGAGAGTGAAGAGAGAGAGAGAGAGAGAGAGAGTGAAGAGAGAGAGAGAGAGAGAGAGTGAAGAGAGAGAGAGTGAAGAGAGAGAGAGTGTGAAGAGAGAGAGAGAGAGTGAAGAGAGAGAGAGAGAGAGAGAGAGAGTGAAGAGAGAGAGAGAGAGAGAGAGAGAGTGAAGAGAGAGAGAGAGAGAGAGAGAGAGAGAGAGTGAAGAGAGAGAGAGAGAGAGAGAAGAGAGAGAGAATGAAGAGAGAGAATGAAGAGGTTCTGGGAGAAGAGGAAAATGCAGTCCACAAAGGGGCTACCCGTGGTCCTCTACAGAGGCCGTAATGCAAGAAGAAGAAGAAGAAGAAGAGGGGCGTTCAATACGTAACGCAATACCGAAACCCATTAAGGCTGTGGCACCACATTTTCGTCATCTTCTGTGGTGCTCATTTTAATTTGAAATGTAAATGAATCTACTGCCGTCACTTTCGTTACACAGTATTTGTCGCTCACTTATCGTAAGCAACAGCCCTGTACATCAGGCTTCATGGCATGTGAACGTCTTATTAGCGTGCAGAGATGCGCTTGCTGTTTCCACCTTGCGGACAACTGATTCTCCAAGCTCGACTGTTATTTCGTCTTATGTTCCGAGCTGTGTCTGGTGTCTTCGATCCGTTTTATTACTAGAAAAGTGAAAGTTAATGCAGATGAGTAGCGAAGCGATATAAAACGGAATGAGCGTATGAGGATTGTGGTGGCGAAGGGATAGGTCGACTTCGGTTTGCTGGGAGAATTTTAGGAAGGTGTAGTTCATCTGTAAAGGAGACCGCATAGACGACGCAAGTGCGGCCTGTTCTTGAGTGCTGCTCAAGTGTTTCAGGGTCCGTAGCAGCTCGTGCTAAAAGAAGACACCGAAGCAATTCAGAGGCGAGCTGCTAGGTCTGTCACCGATAGGTTCGATTATCGATTAGAGTGCAAGTGTTACTGATATATCAGTAGCTGAAGTAGGAATCCCTGGAGGGAAGAAGACACTGCTTTCAAAGGACACTACTGAGAAAGTTTAGAGAACCGGCACTTGAAACTGACTGCCACACGATTCTATTGCAACCAACATACATTTGGCGTAGGGACCAAAGACAAGATACAAGACATCAGGGTTCACACGGAGGCTCAGACAGTTGTTTTTCCCTCGCTCTGTCTGCGAGTGGAACAGGAAAGGAAACGACTAGTTGTGGTAAGGGGTACAATACGGTGGCTTGCGGAGTATGTATGTATTTACGTGTAATTTTTAAGATTCTTTCTATTTTGTATATAGTCCATAACTTGCATGCTATGTGTTTCTGTACTTTGTTTTACTTTTAAAGGATTGTACTTTTCTCGTTATTATTTGCTCCCCTGTGTGCACCTTCCCTGTGCTCTTGAGGCCCTCCCTGTAACTCTCCATTCCTCCATGTAAGTACCTACATTTCACGTGTTTCACTCGTCTTAATGTCCGCCCCTGGTAGCTGAGTGGTCAGCGCGACGGAATGTCATGCCGAACGGCCCGGGTTCGATTCCCGCCTGGGTCGGAGATTTTCTTTGCTCAGGGACTAGGAGTTGTGTTGTCCTTATCATCATCATCATCATTTCACCCCCATCCACACGCAAGTCGCCGAAGTTGCGTCAACTCTAAAGACTTGCTCCAAGCGAACGGTCTACCCGAGGGAGGCCCTAGCCGCACGACATTTCCATTTACTAGTATTATATGTGTGCCCTCACGAGGACAGACCCGTAAGTACACGTTACGTATCACATTTTCTTAAATTTTAGACTAATTGATATACAACACTGCTTATTTTACTGTGCAGTCTTGATGGTTATTGACCTTTTGTTGTATGACAGTATTTATTTTCTATGTACGTTTTTGACAATGTGTGTGTTGCTTTATCATATAACTTCATTATCTGTACTTTTTTTTTTATAGATCTCATAATTACATTTTCCTGGAGACATTTAAGCCTCATTTTTATCTACGATAATGACGGAAGCAGAAGAAACGAACTAAAATTTGTGCCGCGGCCCGGACTCTAACCGGGTCTTCTTGCTTCATTGGCAGATATGCTAACCATTCCACCACCGCAGCACGATGATCGACATTGCTGCACGAACTATGCAAGCTCAGTGCCCTCCCCAACGCAAAATTCAGTTGATATCTTCATCTTATTTTCCTCCCTTACATTGTCACTATTACCATGGCTCTCCCGGCCGTGGCACAAATTTTAGATCGTTTCTTCTGCTTCCGTCAATAGCTGTACTTTGTTTTTCAGAATTGCGGAAAATGGCCTTTTGGACAGAATCCAGTCTTGGCAATTAAAAGGAAAATAACAGTGCAACTGGTGTGTTTAATTTGATTGAAGCTGCCCCACAATGCTCCACATGACGGACAATGCACAGCTCCTCTTCATCCCTGGAAAATATCACTCTTTTGACTGGCTCTCTCTTCAGAGCCTAGGACTATAATAAGTGCGCCTATTGTGCTATGATTGTTCACCTGACACAGCATTTTTTAAAATGCTTTTGTTTTTACCAGATGTACAATATATGACTTGATATAATGTCTGTAAAATGATCGGAAATAGAACAGTTTTTTTTTCTCAAAAGGTATATGTATGTACCTTTCTTTCTAAGAATAACAGTATAATGTTTTTGTCAACCTGTACGATTCGGAAAAGAAAATGATAAGCATTGTGTTTTGATAGACCGAAGTTCAAAGAAAAAAGAAATTTGATTCCTCGGTTCTGGAATAGAAAAGTACTGAAATGTGGGGAAAATGGAACCCAGGTAATAACTGTCAAGAGGTAAAGAGTACAAAGTGTTTATTTGATTTTACTGTACCATAAGTAGCAAAGTAGCTAAATTCCTCATTCTGTTACTGATGCTAATACTTCGGCACTCACAACCTGATTTTTTTGTCTTTACTACTGTAATGTGTGTGAGGCGAAAGCGACTTGACTGTCATTTTGAGCAGCTGTGTTAACAGTCACCAGTGCATATGTATTTGGCAATGAATTAGTTTATTCCCTGTTCCTTAGGTCATGAGTATTAAACAAATCACAATGATATAGAATGACTTAGCTTAAAGGCTGTGTAATCAGGAATGTTCGTGTGCACAGAAACACATATGCCTATTCATAGGTTATTAAATACCATATTGACAAAGAGAATAACAAAAAATGAGCTTATTGAACTTTAACAGTACTGATGTGTCAACATTCGTGAAGAAACAAAATATTAAAATATTACTATTTTAAGCTACACGTGTTACACAATTTTTTTCTGCTGGACCACTGTTAAAGCTACAATGTACAACAAGTTTAATTTGGTGAATTTTTCAGAGATGAGCTCGAGATCACTGGCAATAGTAATTTATATTACGTCATTATTATATTCAACGAGGAGGGGACTGAAAATATGTGGAGATGCCATTGAGATGGATTCGATGCAAGCAGAAGTTTTGGCTTTGTAATGTTGATACATTTTATCCTCCGATAAGTCAGTGATATTATTTTCGGACAGTTATGTTTATAGTTTCCTGAAGTAGCTGAGTTTCTTTAAAATTGACAAGCCTGAGCGAGACATTGGAGTGGTCAGCACACTGGACTCGCACTTTGGTGGACGACGGTTCAAATCCGCGTCCTGCCATCCAGATTAAGATTCTCCCTTATTTCCCGCAATCGCACCAAGAAAGTGACAGGACAGTTCCTTTGAAAGGGCATGGTTGATTTCCTTCCACATCTTTGAAACATTCCGAGATTATGCTCCATCTCTAATGACCTTTATGTCAGCGGGACGTGAAACCCTACTCTTCCCTCAATTTTTAAAACGCGTAGGCTAGAAATTTTGCCGAAGTGAAGTTTTGCTTGGCTACCGGTCAGACATTTCATGGCATTGGGAAAATAGTCAAATCTTTTGTTCCTGCGTACTGAAGTAATTTCTCAGCCAGTGACAGCTTTCGTGTTGTACATATGGATTTCACTACGCTTCTCAAATTGTGATGGAACACATTGAAGCAGCGCTTATATGACGACCACGGATGAATGCCATAAATTATTCTTACTGTTCGTTTGTGTGCAATCAGTACCCTCAAAGCAAGCATCCTAGTGTTCACCTTGATTGATTCAGGGAAAGAAAGTATAGCCACGCAAGATTTTAATGAGAACCATAGTCCAATTCCTTCATTGTCTGAGATGTGTTTCATCATTCTAGTGATGTGTGCCGTACGAAAATATTGTGAATGAATGAACATGTATAATGAGGTAAAAACTTATTATTTTTGCTTCCTGCTGATGCCATTTTTCCCTAGCATGTTACATTGGTCTGTGTGACTTTGAAATCAGGATCTTCAGTTCGCCACATCTTTATAGTAGTAATAATGGCGTTGCTCCATTAATTTGTGGAAAAAGCAATTTCTACCAAGCAATGAAAATCAACAGTTATCTGCTAATACCTTTAAAGTGTTTACGAAGACTGCCATCTATATTCAGCAGCAACAACGCTCTAGAATTGCAACAGAAATCCTCGCATCGCGGATTTCTCCCGCTACATCGTCTTCCCCCCCTTACAATGCGATTACGCTAAGCTCTGTGCATATAGTTGCTTTTGCACCAAGGTCCATTGTTCCTGCACGGAGACGAGTCACGTAAGACGAAAGCTACACCGAACGTAAGCAGCGGCTAAAACTTGACAACTAAATCTGGCGACTCCAGAAGGAACTAGTTTGTGCGTCGCAGTGCGCGGTTGTTCCCTCGAGAATGTTTTCAAACACTGCGGCTGCCTTCTAGCCAGGGGTCCGTAACTTCCGTAATGAATTACGCGTTCCACTTTAACAGTGCCGTTATTGCCCTCCGGTACCCGAATAACGTCATTATCGGGTAAAACTTTATACGGTGTACCCTTATCGCAGTAACGAAATGAATTACGATACGTAACATAACAATATTGGGTAACAGAAAAGGAATAACGGTACTCGAAAAACGTTATTATCGGTTGAAGCGTTATGCCGTGTAACGTTATTGCAGCAGCAAAATGAGTTCCGGTACGTGACGAATTGCAGTGTGGTAACACAAAAGGAATAACGTTATTGGTCTGCGGTACGGGGAGAACGGTACTGTACCCATGACTAATAATCAGGGGTTCATAACTTAACAAAACCTATTAGTAACGTTATTCGGGACCTGTAGGGAATCAACCCGTTTTTTGCTGTGTGTTCCATTTGAATAGAACACTGTTGAAAAAACTAAAAAACAAATTTAAATAAATTCCTTGAGAAAAATTATCGGAAGAAATTTCCTGATGAACGTACTTAAAAAAAAGTGTGCACGAACAATGCACATATCTTCTCGTACTTACGTTTTACGGAAATGACTAGTGGCAAAGTCTTTCTAATGTGTGGTCGATTTCGGTAACTAGTGTTTTAATGAACTTTAAACTGTTTGTACACTATGTTAAGAACAATTTGTAAAGTAGATTTAGGAACTTTCTGGGCTGTTTTATAGATCACAGAATCTTGGCAACGGTAAATACGTTTGAAAAATAATGTTTAACGAAAAGATACTAGTTGATTAAATTGATTTACAAAACAAATCCGTTATGCAAATAATATTCAATGCGAACGAAAATCACGGATCTTTTTGAACTTTATTTCCTCAAGAACTAACATGTCAATATAAATTGGATCGTATCAATCATTTTCGTAATTATTCCCTTTAAACTGCAAAATTTTAAGGGAAACATGTGGAGCCTATTCCTGTGCCCTGTGCTGTGCGGTTGTGTCCACCGGGGCAGGGGTGGGAAGCAGAAGGCAGGCCGCTCGAGCGGTCACAACCGCCGCCCGCCCCTGGTCCAGAGGGAAAATTAGCTTACTTTAACTTTAATGTCGTCTACTGTGTATGTCATAGAAACAATAGGACTCCCGCTGTATAATGCATTAGAGTTGCATTTGCTAAGAGAATTGCAAATGACCCGCCACCAGGTACCAGAGGAAGGTTTTTCCAGACAAAATTTCAAAAAGCAAAGATTAGAAATCACGATGAAGTAATATCAAGCAGATGTAAACGGTTGCAAGCAGATGTAACGGTTGCAAGCAGATGTAAACGGTTGCAAGCAGATGTAAACGGTTGCAAGCAGATGTAAACGGTTGCAAGTCAGATGTAAACGGTTGCAAGCAGACGTAAACGGTTGCAAGCAGACGTAAACGGTTGCAAGCAGACGTAAACGGTTGCAAGCAGACGTAAACGGTTGCAAGCAGACGTAAACGGTTGCAAGCAGACGTAAACGGTTGCAAGCAGACGTAACGGTTGCAAGCAGACGTAACGGTTGCAAGCAGACGTAAACGGTTGCAAGCAGACGTAAACGGTTGCAAGCAGACGTAAACGGTTGCAAGCAGACGTAAACGGTTGCAAGCAGACGTAAACGGTTGCAAGCAGACGTAAACGGTTGCAAGCAGACGTAAACGGTTGCAAGCAGACGTAAACGGTTGCAAGCAGACGTAAACGGTTGCAAGCAGACGTAAACGGTTGCAAGCAGACGTAAACGGTTGCAAGCAGACGTAAACGGTTGCAAGCAGACGTAAACGGTTGCAAGCAGACGTAAACGGTTGCAAGCAGACGTAAACGGTTGCAAGCAGACGTAAACGGTTGCAAGCAGACGTAAACGGTTGCAAGCAGACGTAAACGGTTGCAAGCAGACGTAAACGGTTGCAAGCAGACGTAAACGGTTGCAAGCAGACGTAAACGGTTGCAAGCAGACGTAAACGGTTGCAAGCAGACGTAACGCAGACGTAAACGGTTGCAAGCAGACGTAAACGGTTGCAAGCAGACGTAAACGGTTGCAAGCAGACGTAAACGGTTGCAAGCAGACGTAAACGGTTGCAAGCAGACGTAAACGGTTGCAAGCAGACGTAAACGGTTGCAAGCAGACGTAAACGGTTGCAAGCAGACGTAAACGGTTGCAAGCAGACGTAAACGGTTGCAAGCAGGTATCTGGTTATAAAGTTGTTAATATATGTATGTTATAGTGTCAACCTTTAGAAATTGCAGTGGTTGAGTACTGGCCAGTAACATGTGAAGTTGAAAAAGTTCTTCATCGCTGACTTATCGTTTAGTTGAACGTCGCACACTTCTGCTGCTAGGGCTAATGGAGACGGTGGTATGAACGAATGATGATATTATAAAGAATTGGTAGAATGAAGGAAGGGAAACGGGAGAACTGCGCAAAATCTGCCGTGAACCTGTTTTGAACACCACAAATTCCACTTGGCTCGGCGGGTTTTGAATTTTGTTTTCTGATAATACGAAGCTTTTACTTCCAGAAAATTTACAGATATGCTAAGTAATTTATTACAATTGTAATGGAAATGAGTTACGTAGATACATAAAGTATTACAAATTTTTATTTATAATGGATGAATTTTATGAATATTTAAGAGGCCTTTTTATTTTTAAGTGCACATATTCAGGTTTTGAAAAGCATGTATGTTTTTGTGCTCTCCAGTTTTTTGGAGCACATAATTTCACCATCTAGATCCCCTGGTGATAAGTTTGCAGTGCTACGGTTGGACGAAAGAACGATATTAGCAGCAGTGAACGTCTTCACCGGCGCACGGACGACCCGTGTAGGACGCTGGCGACCGTGTTCCGTCAGGTCGAACTCGGAAAATTCCGGCGCATCCTTACCTGCTTGCCGAGCGGATTAGTTGGGTTGGGGTTGTTTTGGGGACGAGACCAGACTGTGAAGCCAACGTTCTCATCGGGATTAGGGAAAGACAGGGAAGGAAGTCGGCCGTGCCTTTTCAAAGGAACTATCCCGGCATTTGCCTGGAGCGATTTAGGGAAATCACGAGCGGATTACTGCTGCTCCTCTCACGCCACACTCCTTATTAGCGTCCAGTGTCAGGTGTCGGTAGCTAGATCAAGGGTAACCCGTCGGTGTGGGGTTAAAAACGTTTTTTCGTATTCAATATTCTTCATCTATTCTTTATCTATTTGTTTTCCTTTTTAATCTGAGTTATCGATATGGCTAGTGCACGTGCAAAATCAGCTGCAGCAAGGAGGAAGAGGTCTCATCCTATACATGAAATTTACAGTTATGGCGAATTTTTCGGCGTATCGAAGTGGTTTAATTTCGGACTGTACCTACAGACTACCGGTAAGTAAAACATCTTTACACCCTGTTTATTGCATACACTATTATAATGCTGTCCTGTCGAACATTAAATGAGAGAGAGCATCTGAATGAGTCGGCCCCAAAGGTATTGGCTGATCGTAAAATTTATTTGCATGTTCTCATTTAGGTATGCCCAATTTTTTGTTATACTGTTTTTCGTTTCTGCAAACACATTATCGAGAATGTCACTTCTATTATTTTGCCGGGTCCAAACATAACAGAGCGTTTTAGAATTAAAAAAACAGATTTTAGAAGCTTAACACATGTGCGCCTGTTGCATTATTAGGACGAATACCACGTGATAGTTTCTACGCATCTACGCAGTACTTCTGAAGGATTGTTCTTACTGTCTATTGCGACAAAGTCATCAAAATAGCAGTTACATATTTTATTCATGGGTTCGTAGTAAAGAAATCTGAAATCTTTACTACGTTTGACGGAAGCTTTAGTTTCAAAGAGAATGTCAGCTTACTCCGGTTCCTTGAACATTATGTTTACGTATTTATCTAGAACAATTCATTTAATACACCTATAATTCGCCAGCTGAAGGGCTTTTTCGTTCAAGGTACAGTACACAGAAGCATATACTTCAGTTTCACATCATTACCTGTAACTTCATTTTGACTTTTTTCCACATTCACCGCCATTTTGCCGTAACATTGACGCCTAGTTAGGACAAGAACTATCATTTATAAACAAAACTAACTTATCCCAAATGACTAATCGAAAACGCCGCTGGCTCCCAGACAATATGTTCACTGCATTCACATACTTGACACGCTTTTACACTCTCGTTTCGCCCTTTGTAACACGCTTTGTATGACTTTCTGACGTATCTGAACGAAGCCGGTTTGTTAACTGTAGACATGTGTGGCAAGAAATGGCTAAGTAAGTGAAATGTGTTTGTTTACTGGATTTAAAAGTGTAGTATTTCGGTTCAGTGAAACCTGGTATGTCATTGATGTTTAGCACTATTTTAATTCGAACCCTGCATTCCCACGGAAGGCACAGTGGAAATCTCACGAATCAAATCCAAAGATGTGACAAAGCTGCATTTTCAAAGCCTACAGGAGAAACTGGAGAACCAGCACCCAAAAACGGAACGCCCGTGGAAAGCGTCCTGAAGGGCGTCTCTGTGTCTGGCTGACAGCTGGAAACGCAGTGTGCGCGGTTGGTGGCTGAACACACACACGCGTTCATCCTTCTGGACAATGAAGTCTTCCAAAAAAATCATATTACCAGAGTTCGAAACCTTGCCAGCTTCAGATAGGTAAGCTTACATTTTCCTGACAAAAATTGAAGTGCCAACATATACGGACCGTGCAGCCTATAACCGATTTCCGTTCGTAACTGAATACCGTCTGACTTTCGATGTTTAGTAGACTATAGTGTATTTTGTTACGTGTTAGCAAAAATAGTAAAAACCGACGTGTCTCATGGTTGTAAGTATCCCACAGACTTATGTTATTACAAAAAGAAAACCAGTCAAAATTGAACGATTTTATACTGTCGACCGTATGAAAGGCTGATTAAATTTAGATAAAATATTGATGATTGTATCATTAGTCTACATTGTGGACGGTTGTAATGTTCTTGTCGATGTAATTTGCTGTACAAAAGATTAAAACAATTTGGAATGATTTTAACCGTCGGTCTTTAGTGAGAATTTCTGCTTGTTATATGTGTAGCTTCGGAACAGATAACATCACATTCCATAGACCAGACGTGGCTAACGGTGGATGTCAGCGCACGAAGGATTGTGATGTGAAGGGTCTGGAGCGACGAAGAAGAGGCGGCGGCGCGGTGGGGATGTGGGCGTGAAACCAGAGTTTATGACATTATTGCGCCATCACCATTACTGAGCAGAGTATTGTACTTGCGTAGGTCATCACAAGTATCGGTTACAGGGGTCTCAGCATCGTATTAATGTTCTTGTGTACATGATTGTACATAGCATCAGTAATTAATTGTTTTGTTGTAAATAAATTTTACGAATTGACGTAATATAAGAATCAATCTAGCCACGACATCACATATGTTAGGAAAAGCGATGGCCGACGTTCCCCGTTGTTGAAGACATATTCACATGTTATTACAAAAATTCACACATATAATGTAAAATTTTTTAATACGTGCTTAAATATTCATCCTAGACGAAAGTATAAGAATATATACTGTGTCTTCTTGAATGATGAACAACTTATGTCACTATATTCTTTATTTACACTATTTACAATATATCTTCTAAACATCGCAGCACAAGGTTTAGAAAAATGTCTGAAAAGGTTGTTTCTTGTAAATGAATTTGATTTATTCTTTCTATTATTTACACTTAACCTAGTCTACGCCTGAAGTTTCTTTTAAATAGAAAATGTTGTACTTTCTCTTTAAGATCATAGATACTGTAGGTATTGTCAGTTCTGTTGGTTTTGTAGGCTGTGCAAAGGAAAATGTGTGAAGTTTAGTGTTTCTTTAATTGTCTGGAATTATTATTTTTGGTTTCTATGGTAATAGTTTTTGAAGAAAGGAAACAACGTTATTCTGTGACTTTTCAGGGTTGTCGTGAATTCTGCAACCACTCCTCCACTCATTCCGGACCTTGCTTCCGCAGTAACGAGCAAAACTAAGGCAGGAATTGAAGTGCAGACTGATGTTTAGAAGTCGACGCAGCATCAAACAAGCATCGACATTTTTTAGGAGTAAAAGTTAGGTAAGTCAAGGAGTGGAATATTGTAGTTAGGACGCTACGAGTTGTCCAACTATTCGAGAAACACTGGGGGGGGGGGGGGGGGGGGGCAGCCTCAATATGGAAATTAAACTTTTGCGTGGAGACATTGTTACGTTGCAAGACTGGGATGAAGAGTGTTCATTGCCTGAGTGTGGACTGCTATTTGAGGGCAGTCACCTGTAGGTTGTCGGATGAACGGGAGTTGGTCGTTGACGACTGAATCGCTATGACTCCGTTCTCCGCGTGGGATGAACTCCCAGCCAAAGTTTTCGCTTTAGAAAAGTATCTTCTAACTCCAACGGTCGCCCGCCTAATATGAAGACAGCAACAAACTCTACTCATGCTAGATATTAGCACTAGACGAGGCTCGTGTTACGATATGACTACGCCGGTGAAGAGTCTTAGAAGTTAGATTTTTTTTTTTTTTTTTTTTTTTTTTTTTTTTTTTTTTTTACAAATGTGAAGAGAAGCACAGTCGTAGGCCTCGACTGGGGCCTTCTCGGCAGGCCGCAGCCGCCCTTGGGCCCGCCAGAACCAAAATTACCGCCTTACAAGAGGAAGGATTGGTATTGGGAGATTTTTATTGGCCTTGGCTAAAGTGCAAACTTAGACTTGTCAACATGCCCGGAAGCGATCTCCCGAAGAACTCAAAAATAGCAGTGGACAACACAGAACGTACCCAAATGCATGAAAGTTGTGAAGTGAGATATACGGCATTGTTCGATCCCACAGGTTTTAAGTCGGTCAGCGTAATGGAGCCCCGATTTTTTTCGTTCCTGGCATAACATGACTTGGATGCTGTCATTTCTTACCTATGTAAAATATGGTTTGAGATCGAGAAGGTGATCGATACCGAAACGGGCAATCCGAAGAAGTGCGACAAGGTCCTGTGGTTGACGATGAATCCGATGAAGGTGATGAACTTCAGCGACTACTGGGGGAGAAGAGTTTCATGCGATACAAAGCTCTGAGCGAGTGCAACCGAACGGCTTTGTATATTCAGACAAAACTCCTCAGTTATTTCGAAGGTACGAAGCAACTTAAGAAAATCGCAAATGTCCTCCAGTACCGAGACGAGCAACGTTTAGTACAGCCAAAATTGTATGCATACGCTTGTGTCGCGCTCGCTACCCAACACGAGTGAGCGTGGAGCGGTTCTTCTCGTCTCTGCGAGACTTTCTGAACCCACTGAGGTACAGACTTGTGGAAGAACACGTCAACAACGTTTTGTTCCTCGACAGTAACAAGGATATTGTTCGGGAAATCTTTCTTGACGCCCCATCCCCATTTACTACATCATGTATTCTGGAGAAAACCAAAGGTCTACACTGTCCTTCGATTTGCAATCTGAGTCGTCGATCATGGAGACAACTGCCTGCAATACCAGCCAATATATGTTGCTGTTTTATACTGAGTGCCGATCTGTTTGCAATAAAAGTTATGTTTCATCACGAAATGTTTACTGTATTATTCATTAACAAATGTGTCCTTTTATGTTCCATATTTTGAAAATTATGAAGTATCCTCCCTTTGCCGAGACTTCCAAAAATCGAACAAAAAGAACAAGTGGTGCATACACTTTCTCGTATGGTATTGGAAACGACTAGCAGCAAATTCTTTCAGCTTTGTGTAAATTTTCACTAGGCGAATATTTCAGTCAACCTGCAACTTACATGTTATGTCCGTAACAGTTTACAGAGTAGATTTTGAACGTTTCAAAAGAAAATAAGAGTTTTCTAGGAAATCGTCTTAGAGTAATTTTTTTGAGAGTATCAATTTTAGGAACAATGTATTTTGTAAACGGTAAATGCTCTCGCTCTCGCGTGCCACGCGAATGAGATTAAGACAGGTACTATAGGTACAAAAATTACGACAAATAAATCGTATGCTCATAGATTGACATACTACAGCAAGCTATAACTAGAACTGTGACATGCTTTAACACGTATCCAAACTACAACTACAGTGTGATGACGTAAACAGAACCGTCCACTCCATGTATATCCCAAATACAAAATTCGTAAACAGTTACTGTCTTGACCACATTATTACCGATGCCTTTATTAGCCATATTCGACGCATCCACTCCTAAAATTTTGATTTCTGTAATAGGTGACTTGGAAAAACGGGCAGAGCCTGAACCTAGACAGCCAATAAATAAATAAATAGTAGCTTTGGTGCAAACAATTAAGCACGTTTTTCTTCAGTACTTGAGAGCTGAAGGACACTATGTACTGAAAACCTTTACGATTCTGTCTGAGTTCGTCGAGCATCTCTGTCACACTTTCGTATGGGGGTACACCGACCTGTGCAGACAAGAGCGTCGCGGAAGTAGTTAAGCTCGGCATCCTCTTTCCAGAAGACTCTTCACACCGTGCCTTTCAAGCGTCTTGTAATCATATTGCGTGCTTATGGGACATCGTCTCAGTTATGCGACTGCGTTCGCGATTACCTGTCAGAGCCCACAGTACGTAGTAAATGACGGAAAGTCATCGAGGCAAAGAGAAGTGATTTCTGGGGTTCCCCAAGGTAGTGTTATAGGCCCGCTGTTCCTGTTATATAAATGATTTCAGGAGACAACTGAGTAGCCCTCTTAGGTTGTTTGGAGATCATGCTGTAGTTTATCGTCTAGTTAAGTCATCAGACGATCAAAAAAAAAAGTTTCAAAACGATGTAGATAACATCTGTATTGTGCGAAAATTGGGAATTACCCGAAATAACGAAAACCGCGAGATCATCCACATGAATGCTAAAGTAAATCCGTTAAACGATCGTTACTCGATAAATCAGTCAAGTGTAACGGCCCTAAATTGAACTAAACACCTACGAATTATAATTACAACTTAAATTGAATGAACACGTTGCAAATGATGTTCGGAAGGCGAGCCAAAGACTGCGGTTTGATTGGTAGAACACTTAGAAGATGCAATAGATCTACTGAGGAGAGAGCCTACACTACGCTTGTGCGTCCTCATTTAGAATACTGCTGGGCGGTGTGGGGTTCTTACCAGATAGGTTCAAAAGGTTCAAATGGCTCTGAGCACTGTGGGGCTTAACATCGGAGGTTATTAGTCCCCTAGAACTTAGGACTACTTAAACCTAACTAACCTAAGGTCATCACACACATCCATGCCCAAGGCAGGATTCGAACCTGCGACCGTAGCAGACGTGTGGTTCCGGACAGAAGCGCCTAGAACCGCTCGGCCACCGCGGCCGGCTAACCAGATAGGGCTGAGGGACTACTACGAGAAAGTTCAGAGAAGGTCAGGACGTTTTGCAATATCGAGAGATATGGGAGTGTGTGCCACGGACATGGCACAGGATTTGGGGTGGAAATCATTGAATCAAAGGCGTTTTTAGTTGCGGCGGGATTTTCTCACGGAATTTCCGTCACCAATTTTCTCCTTTGATTGCGAAAATATTTTGTTGACGTCAACCCACATAGGTATAAACAGTCACCAAAAACAAAAATAAGGGAAATCAGAGCTGAAATGGAAAGCTATAGGTGTTTTTCTTCGCGCGCTGTTCGAGAGTGGAATAATAGAGAATTAGTGTGAAGGTGTTTCGATGAACCCTCTGCCAAGCACTTAACTGTGTATTCCTGAGTAGCCATGTAGACGTAGATGGTGGTGTTCGAGAATATTAGGCCAAGTGCCGGCACCGGGATTCACTGTCTCCCTTCTATCATCATCTTCAGCACCAACTTGACACTGCACTCTACACACGTCGTTTACAGTCAGCTATACTCACAACTGATACACTTAAAGAACTCTCATACGCCGCAAAGGAAGGTGGGCCAAGGAAGACAACCGTTTATGTTTACGGTCGTTGGACCGACAGCGTGTGCGTGTGCGGTATTTCGCATGGTTTCACAGTATAACCGCGAAATATACGGCGTATATCACAATTAGTAGCAGAAGCTGACACACGGTAACAGAACCAATAAACGAGTAGTCTTTCACATACTTGCTAATATATGGTTATGAGCCGTCACTGTCTTCAGTGTGAAATATTTTCCTAGTCAGTACAAATGTAAACACTGATACACCAAAAAACGGCGCATCACAAAGGAATTAACCGAACGAGACAGAAAGCTGTAGGTGCTATGTACATAAGTAGACAAATTATTATAATTTTATGTGTACAGACTAAAGCGACGGTGTGATAGCCACTAAGCCGCCTTGGCACAGCGTTTCACACAACCGCTCGGATTACCCTGTCACGCTTCCTTCCACGATCCAAATTCTCGCTGCCGGCCTGGTCTATTTCGACTCCCGCCCTCGGTACAAATGTTCACTCGCAATTTCAGTCTTTATACATAAAATCATGTCTGCGCCGCTTCCTGGACGGGGAGGTGCTCCGGCCTGCAGCGAATCCGCTCGGCCGATTAACGGCGAGGTTGTGTGTGCTGCTCAGCCTGTATGTGGATTTTAGGCGTTTCCACACACCCCACTAAGTGAATACTGGGCTGATACCCAAGTTCCGCATATGTTTCAGGATTCGCAAACATTTAGAAAACTTCCGCTCACTTTCAGATGAATAACACTACATGCAGACAATTGCGGTACATGTATTCTAGCCTGGGGCAACAGCATGGTGACAGTAAGGGCATCCGGTTACCCATTAAATTAACCATGTCACTTCCATTAATAAACGTGCCAAAACTGCGCCGATGCTGGACAAAGGGTCAACAAAAGGAAATGGGTTTTCCTGAATCCGTCTGGAGCCTTTAAGTATGCTTACTACTGACGAAAGCTCATCATTTCGGTCTACGCAAAGCATTTGCATATAATGGCCCATCTTCAATGCAGGAAATGTCAGGTCATCCACGTGTCGAGGAGCAATGGGAACATGTAAAGCGTTTCTTTCTCGATAAAAGCACTCGTTTTCGTGGTTGCTCGCATTTTAATGAACACTTCTTGCCACACACTAATGAACTGAGGAGTCAGGCGTTATTAAAACTATATCTCTGATTATATTTAACGAGGTTATGGATTGTAGCTACCAATCGATTTTCGGAACAAATAATTAGGCTTAAAGCTGGTATTAACAAGACTTCATGGAAGATTCACAGAAAGTAGGCCTCCAAATATATTCACCTGTCGACGGTTTGTGTGTGTACCAATACATAGGAGGAAGATTACAATGTGATGTTCCAGCAACGACGTGGTCAATAAAGAGACGGAAAACAAATTCCGATTTAGGAGGGGTTTCGGAAGGCAATATAGGTCCGGGAACACAAACAGCCTCCAATATCAATAATTTCATCATGCTGTTGCACAGAAATGATCAAAGTATGCAACCACAAAAATAT
Organism: Schistocerca piceifrons; assembly: GCF_021461385.2. Lineage (NCBI taxonomy): Eukaryota > Metazoa > Arthropoda > Insecta > Orthoptera > Acrididae > Schistocerca > Schistocerca piceifrons. The sequence goes on from NC_060145.1 coordinate 7,075,943, forward strand.
TTCCTCTCCCCCAGTGTGCTGAAAAATAACAAGAACTTTAGAAACAAACTGAATTCATTTCTCTTGCCAACTACTTCTGCTTCATAGATGGGTTTCTGAATAGATATGTTCCGTTTGTAGCTCTATTACATTTATCAGTTTTGTTGTTTTTTTGTTGATTAATATTAATAAACCATCTATGTAATGTCCAGTGTGTAGTCAAGTTTTCACAGAGAAAATCTGCCTTAGTTGAAAACCTACTGACACGTCCAACATCATGGCGGGTTGTCGCGAACTTGACCCAAGGAACATGCGAAAAACTGGCCAGGCGTTCGCACCACAATGGATCGTAAACAGCGGTGTTATCTTTCTTAGTTACAGAGGATGTCATTAACATTCGATCACTTCATTATTTCTAGTAATGTTTTATTATCATATGTATAAATTAAATAAACAAAGTTCAATGAATGAATAAATGCATTCTCTTAGTAAATGTAACTCTGGCGTACAACTTCTTAAGCACTTTGACGTAACTTCTTAAACAAAAAGTTAGGACAATTTTTTTCAGATATCTTCAGTATTCGGCCGCAACTAAATTTTTCTTGAATGTACGAGTAACTTAATTCTTTGTTGATATCCCTTCAGCTTTGTAACCGTTTTCAAACGGTCTCCATTTTACCAAAGATTTTAGCTGCGTCATCAAGCCCATTCTTCCTTCTTGAGCATTTTTTCCAGGTCCCCTTTAGAGTTCATTGTAGTTTACTTGATCTTTATATCCAGTCTGATCTACAGATTTTCTATAGGCTTGGAAATGGTGACCGAGGTTCTGTCTGAATAACTTTGGAACAGTTACAAAGAACTAATTCTCTCAGAAAGTATGATGTGAACTTCTGGTAGTTGTTTTGGAAAAATGTGATCAAATCCCAGACGTTTCTTAGTCATGTGCAGAATTTTGCTACATGGTGATGTCATATTCCTCCTTGTTTAACGTGCTGTCAATAAAAGTAAGCTCTTCCTCGACAAATGCGAATTGCAGCCACATACCAAAATGATCCTTACGTCGTGTTTTACAGTAGGTTGCCAATATTTAGCCGGCAGCTTATCATTCTGCCTTCGGCACGCCGTTGCTCTCCCTTCTGCTGGGAAGTCGTATAATTGCTCGCATCACCAAATACACGACGCGTGCTGAAAAGTAATGCCTCCGAATTTTTTACGTGATAACTAAAGCTTTTTAAATAAAAAGAAACATTGTTGACATTCATATCTTCATTCTTCACGTCTACATCGTTGTTTCTGAACACAGTCACACTAGCAACGAAACTATGTTTTTATACATGCTTGCCGGTGGTGATAATCAGCCGCCAAATAATTGTTAAAATTCATGGTGAAGTCTTGAGTTTTTATTTACACACATCAAAAAAGTTTTGCATATCTCGGTTCCGAGAGTTTCGGAACCTGTACAGAAAATTGGCATAGAGATCGACATAAGCATCATTTCTGCCCTTTTTATTGCTCATGAAAACCACACATTGCATGTTGTACCACCATACAGGTAGACCTTCAGAGGTGGTGGTCCAGACTGTTGTACACACCGGTACCTCTAATACCCAGTAGCACGTCCTCGTGCATCGATGCATGTCTGTATTCGTCGTGGCATACTATACACAAGTTCATGAAGGCACTGTTGGTCCAGATTGTCCCACTCCTCAATGGCGATTCGGTGTAGATCCCTGAGAGTGGTTGATGGGTCACGTCGTCCATAAACAGTCCTTTTCAATATATTCGAGGCATATTCGATAGGGTTCATCGCGCATTGTCGATAGGGTTCATGTCTGGAGAACATGCTGTCCACTCTAGTCGAGCAATGTCGTTATCCTGAAGGAAGTCATTCAGAAGATGTGCATGATGGGGGCGCGAACTGTCGTCGATGAAGAGGAATGCCTCGCCAATATGCTACCGATATGGTTGCACTATCGGTCGGAGGATGGCATTCACGTATGATACAGCCGTTATGGCGTCTTCCATGACCACCGGCGACGTACGTCGGCCCCTCATAATGCCACCCCAAAACAGCAGGGAAACTCCACCTTTTTGCACTCGCTGGACAGTGTCTAAGGCGTTCAGCCTGACCGGGTTGCCTCCAAAGACGTCTCCGACGATTGTCTGGTTGAAGGCATATGAGACACTCATCGGTGAAGAGAACATGATGTCAATCCTGAGCGGTTCATTCGGCACGTTGTTGGGCCCATCTCTACCGCGCTGCACGGTGTCGTGGTTGCAAAGATGGACCTCGCCATGGACGTCGGGTGTGAAGTTGCGCATCGTGCAGCCTACTGCGCACAGTTTGAGTCGTAACACGACGTCCTGTGGCTGCACGAAAAGCACTATTCAGCATGGTGGCTTTGCCGTCAGGGTTCCTCCGAGCCATAATCCGTAGGTAGCGGTCATCCACTGCAGTAGCAGCCCTTGAGCGGCCTGAGCGAGACATGTCATCGACAGCTGCTGTCTCTATCTCCTCCATATCCGAAGAACATCGCTCTGGTTCACTTCGAGACGCCTGGACACTTCCCTTGTTGAGAGCCCTTCCTGGCACAAAGTAACAATGCGGAACGATCGAACCGCAGTATTGACAGTCTAGGCATGGTTGACCTACAGACAACACGAGCCGTGTACCTCCTTCCTGGTGGAATGACTGGAACTGATCGGCTGTCAGACCCCCTCCGTCTAATAGGCGCTGCTCATGAATGGTTGTTTACATCTCTGGGCGGGTTTAGTGACACCTCTGATCAGTCAACGGGACTGTGTCTATGATGCAATATCGAGAGTCAACGTCAACTTTAAGGAGTTCTGGAAACCAGGGTGATGCAAAAAGTTTTTTGTGTGTGTATTTTAAACAGTTCGCTGCTAGTTTCGGTCAATGGCGGTTATCAAGCTTAACTGGCATGAACGGCAGGAAAGTCATAGCATAATTTGAACCAAAGTGATTTGCTCTTTTAAGCCCACTGTAGTATGTAGATAAGTTCTCACAATAATAACTGTGTACTATAATTTCCGTCAAGATACAAGTTCACATCGACAGCTAGAAATACTCTTAGATGTAGAATCGTTCCGCGGCCAGCTTAGAACGCCGTTACTCTAAATTGTCAATAGTGTTCCGCGAAAAGAACGTCGCATTCCCTCCAGGGATTCCCATTTGCGTCCCAGAATCATTTCCGTAACACTTGCATGTTGTTCGAACCTACGGGTAACACATCTAGCAGCCCGCTTCTGAATTGCTTGGATGTCCTACTTTAATTCATTCTCGTACGGACCCCAGACATTCGAGCAGCTATGTCATCCGGTCGAAAGAGACTTCATTCTATGATTCTGACAGTACTCGCACTATCGTTCTATACGTGTTCTCATTTCCAGATGAACCGCACTTTCCCGAAATTCTCCCAATAAACTGAAGTCGGCTGGTCACCTTCCATACCACGTTCCTCACATACTAGTTCCATTTCATATCGCTTTTGGAGTGTTACACCCAGATATTTAAATGACAGGCGGGACACTACTAATGCTGTATCCGAACATTACGGGTTTGTGTTTTCTACTCTTTGACATTAACTTAAATTTTTATATGTTTAGAGCTAGCTGCCGTTCATCAAACCTACTATAAATTTTGTCAAAGTCGTCTTGTATTCGATCGTCCTGCAGTCACACAACTGCGACGCGTTCCCGTCCACCACAGCATCATCAGCAAACAACCGCTGATCGCTGCCCGTCCTTTCCGCCAAACTACAGTATTTGTGTATAGAAAATAACAGCGGTCCAATCACACTCGCCTGAAGATACCCTTGTCTCTGATATTGAACGCTCGCCGTCCAGTACAACATACTCTGTTCTATTACTTAGGTCTTCGAGCCACTCATGTCTGGGAAACTACTCCGTATGTTCGTATGTTTCGATCTTCATTTAACAGTCTGCAGTTGGGCACCGAACCAGTGCATTCCGGAAATCTAGAAAATATGGAATCTGTCTGTTGCCCTTGACCCGTAGTTCGTATATCCGCGAATCTGATAATTCCTCCTGGACACTCGGTGTAGCTACCGAGCTTTCTGTGTACATTTGGTACGTAATGACGCATTTGACGCGGAAAGTTATCGAAATAAATGTGAGTGAATATTGATGACCGCATCTGTACGTAATGTTGTGCACCCGGAGTCGGCTCTTTAGCAGAGGCCAGTAGCTGGCATCCCGTAACTCACGGATCCATCATCGTCTCGGTCCTAATATACAGAACATAGCTACCGGAGATTTTGTGTACTTCTCGTACGAGAAATTACATTTCACACCTTCAGCATAGAAACAAACACCACAGTCAGCGTGTTTCAGTGTTGAGAATTAAGCCGAGTTTACACAGCAGTACACAGCACTGCAGTATGATCTTTGGTGTGCCCTGCACAGCGACGCAACAGAAACTTGTCCGGTGAGGCGTGTTGCGCAGCGCACGGGGTTCCGTGCATACGAATCAACTGCAGCATCTGCTCATCTGACAGCGATGATTCTGCATGGACTGCTCTGCAGTCTACCGCAACTCAAGGCGACTTTTACAGTTTGTTTTTGAACGTTACAATAATCATGCGATCGTAAAGCAGTGTATTCCAGATCAACAATCTCGCTCTCCAACCTATTACGTTGCGTTCTATTTTTTCTTTCTTAAACTAAATTGTGCTTTAAAAATATTCAATATATTTCTTTCACTAAACTACTATTTGTGTTTCACTTTACTCTGTGCAAGTCTCTTCATCTCTGTGTAACTACTGCGATCTGCAACTATTTGAACCTGCTACTGCATTCATGGCTAGGCCTTGCTCTAAAAATTTTACCCCCACACTTCCCGGTATTACTACATTGACGATTCCTTTATGCCTTAGGATGTGTCATGTCAACTGATTCCTTCTTTTAGTCAAGTTAAGCGATAAACTTCTGTTTTCCGAAATTCGATTCGGTATTTCCTTATTACTTATTCGATCCTGTCTTCAGCGTTTCTCTGTCATACTATATTTCAAAAAGCTTTTATTCTCTTCTTGCCTTAAGTGTATGTCGTCCACGTTTCTCTTCAGCAATAGTCTAGACTCCAGACGAGTATCTTCAATCACTAGCGCTTAGATTTACATTCGATGTTGAATTGCAGTCTTTCAAGAATCCATTTCTTCCTATTGCCAGTCTGCATTTTATACCTTCTTTATTTCGGTCAGCGTCCATTTCAGCAAGACTCGTCTAATACTTTTAGTACCTCATTTCGAAATCTAATTGCCTCACCATCGCTCGATTTAGTTCGAGTACATTCTATTGCCTTGTTTTACTTTTGTTCATGCTCGTCTTCTAACTTCTTTCCAAGACACTATCAGTTCCGTTCAACTAGTTTTCGAAGTGCATTGCCCTCTCACAATATGACAATAGCACCAGCAAACTTTAATTGCCATTCTAAATTTTTCCTAGCTTTTCTTCACAGCTTGCCCAATGTACAGATTGAACAACGTCGGCGTAGGCTACAGTCCTGACGCCATTCTCGACTACTGATTTCCTTTCATGTCCTTTGATTCTCATAACTGTACTCTCGTTTCTCCATAAATGTTATCTTACACGCCTCCTTCATTCGAAATTTCGAAGAGAGTATTCCAGTCAACGTTGTCAAAAGGCTTCTTTAAATCTGTGTGTGTTTTAAGTTTGCGTTTGTTTAACCTAGCTTCTAGGGTAAGTCATCGAGTATTGCCTGGTGTGTTCCTGCATTTTCCCCGAAGTCTAAACCGATCCTCCCCAATGCCACCTTTTTTTCCATTCTTCTGTCACTGTATCAGTATTTTGCAACAGTTACGTAGTAAACTGATAGTTAGGTAATAGTCACAAGTGTCAGCACCATTCTTTTTGGAATTAGAATTCTTCATAAAGTTCGATGGTATTTCGCTACTCTCGAATCTTGCAGTCCAGGTGGAATAGTTTCGTGACTCTCAGCAATTTTAAGGAACTGTCAACTCCAACGGTATTGTTTCGACGTAAGCCTAACTACTCTGTCAAATTCTTCTTGCAATATCATATCTCCCATTTCAATTTTATTTACTTCCTCTTCTGTGTCTGTATTATTGTTTTCAATATTATTTCCGCTGTAGACGCGTTCTAGCTGATAAAATAATGGGATAGCATTATGCACCTACACAGATGGCGGTAGTATTGCGTAAGCTGGTTAAAGAAAGGTCAGTGCGTAGGCGGAGCTGTCGTTTGTACTCCGGCGATTCACGTGGAAAGGTTTCCGACGTGGTTATGGCCTCAAGACGGGAATTAACAGACGCTGAACGCCGAGTGGTAGTTGCAGCTAGTCGCATGGGACATCCATTTCAGAAATCGGTAGGGAATTCAATATTCCGAGATCCACAGTATCAGGAGTGTGCCGAGAGTAACAAATTTCAGCCATTAACTCTCACCACTGACAGCGCAGTGGCCGCTGGCTTTCACTTACCGACCGAGGGCAACGGCGTTTGCATAGAGAGAGATGAGCGATACTGCACGAAGTAACCGCAGAAATGAATGTGCGTTGTATGACGAAGTTATCCGTTAGGGCAGTGCGGAGAAATCGACGTTAATAGGCTACGGAGAAAGACGACCGACAGGAATGGCTTTGCTAACAGCTCGACAACGCATGCAGCGCCTTTCCTGGGGTAGTGACCGTATGGATTGGACCCTGTACGACTGGGAAACAGTGGCACGGTCAAAGAAGTACCGATTTCAGCTGGTAAGAGCTGATGGCAGGGTTCACGTGGGGCGCAGGACCCATGGAGGCATGGACCCAAGATGATGTCAAAGCACTGTGGCTCCACCACGGTGTCGGCTGCCTTTACACGGAATGGACTGGGTCCTCTGGTCCAACTGAGCCCATCTTTGATTGGGAATTGTTATGTTCGTCTACTTGGACCCCTTTTGCAGCCTTTCATTCGTGGACTGCATATTCCCAAACAACGATGTCATATCACCGTGCCACAATAGTTGGTTTGAAGGACATAATGTACAGTTAGAGCGAATGATTTGGCCAGACAGATTGCCCGACATGAATCCCATCACTCATTTATGGGAAATTATCAAGAAGTCAGTTCGTTCATAACATCCGGCACCGGCAACAATTACGCAATTACGAACGGCTGTACAGGCAGCATTGCTCATTACTTCTGCTGGCGACTTCCACCGACTTGCCGACACTCTACCGCGTCGAGTTTCTGTACTACTTCGCACAGGAAGAGGTCCGGCACGACATTAGGACGCACCCAATGACTTGTTACCTCAGTGAATATACTCCACTTTGCAGCTTTCCCTTTGTTGCTTGGTACCGAGTTGCTCTCTGCACACTTGATAAAGAGCTGCTTCTCTTTTCTCCAAAGGACTGTTTATATTCTGTATAGAATGGCATTTACCTTTCCTCCAGTCCTGCATGCTTCTACAGCCTTTCACTCCTACTGCAACCACGTAAGCGCCAGCCCCCTGCAGCCTCACTCACCAGCCTGAAGTAGTTTTTCCAATGATTGATTAAAGCAACATGTACATGTTAAGAACGCTGTACGTGTGGCAGGTAAAGCTGTCGTTAATCTGATGGTTTGAACACCGCACTACTTTACCAGGTGGGGTCCTGTTCCCTACCACAACCGTGTGTGTGTTCTGTGCTGATGTGGGCGGATAGGGGAGTCCACTGAATTGGTGACTGACTCAATTTGCAGCTTATTGGACCTGTTCTTTACTACAGCTCGATACTGGTGTGTACAGCACAGCGACAGGAAAAAGGTTAGAGACTCCGTTTTCGCACTATACTGCAAGGATTATTAACAGTTTTCATTGCTGGACGAAGCCGAAGTGAATAAAACGGCATAATTTAGCAAACAAGGAAACAAACCTAAACTGCACAGCAGTTACTAAGGCGATATTGCTTCGGATCACACTCTGCAACATAATTACCGAAAAGATTAAACTCGCGGTTTGCTATAATCTCAAACATTACTAGAACTGCAAGCGGTTTCTGCAATGAGTAAAATATTAGGCTGGTGCTTAAGTTCGTAGTTTTTTTTTTTTGCTTCTATTCTCTTGCTATTGGTTTGTTTGTCGAGCGTCTTTTTTCATTTGTAGCTCACTGATTCTGCCTGAGTTGAAATATTGTCATTTTGGCATTTGGCGATGGTGATTAGAGCTGTGGACGATAGAAAATGCACTAGGGCAAGTGGAGAAATCGAAACATTTGGGCTGCATTATTGTGTTTGAGTTTAATAGAGGGATGAGAGCAGTGGAGGCAGCCAGAAAGATTTGCGCCGTGTACGGGCATAATGCCGTTGGTCAGAGCACGGCAAGAAAATAGTTCTCTCGTTTTGAGGAGGATCCTTAGACGTTAGTGGCTCTACGTGCAGCAAGACCTTCGGGGTTTGATGAAAATCGTTTAACCGCAGTAATCCACAATTATCTACGTCACTGTACTACACTCCTGAAAATTGAAATAAGAACACCGTGAATTCATTGTCCCAGGAAGGGGAAACTTTATTGACACATTCCTGGGGTCAGATACATCACATGAAAACACTGACAGAACCACAGGCACATAGACACAGGCAACAGAGCATGCACAATGTCGGCACTAGTACAGTGTATATCCACCTTTCGCAGCAATGCAGACTGCTATTCGCCCATGGAGACGATCGTAGAGATGCTGGATGTAGTCCTGTGGAACGGCTTGCCATGCCATTTCCACCTGGCGCCTCAGTTGGACCAGCGTTCGTGCTGGACGTGCAGACCGCGTGAGACGACGCTTCATCCAGTCCCAAACATGCTCAATTGGGGACAGATCCGGAGATCTTGCTGGCCAGGGTAGTTGACTTACACCTTCTAGAGCACGTTGGGTGGCACGGGATACATGCGGACGTGCATTGTCCTGTTGGAACAGCAAGTTCCCTTGCCGGTCTAGGAATGGTAGAACGATGGGTTCGATGACGGTTTGGATGCACCGTGCACTATTCAGTGTCCCCTCGACGATCACCAGTGGTGTACGGCCAGTGTAGGAGATCGCTCCCCACACCATGATGCCGGGTGTTGGCCCTGTGTGCCTCGGTCGTATGCAGTCCTGATTGTGGCGCTCACCTGCACGGCGCCAAACACGCATACGACCATCATTGGCACCAAGGCAGAAGCGACTCTCATCGCTGAAGACGACACGTCTCCATTCGTCCCTCCATTCACGCCTGTCGCGACACCACTGGAGGCGGGCTGCACGATGTTGGGGCGTGAGCGGAAGACGGCCTAACGGTGTGCGGGACCGTAGCCCAGCTTCATGGAGACGGTTGCGAATGGTCCTCGCCGATACCCCAGGAGCAACAGTGTCCCTAATTTGTTGGGAAGTGGCGGTGCGGTCCCCTACGGCACTGCGTAGGATCCTACGGTCTTGGCGTGCATCCGTGCGTCGCTGCGGTCCGGTCCCAGGTCGACGGGCACGTGCACCTTCCGCCGACCACTGGCGACAACATCGATGTACTGTGGAGACCTCACGCCCCACGTGTTGAGCAATTCGGCGGTACGTCCACCCGGCCTCCCGCATGCCCACTATACGCTCTCGCTCAAAGTCCGTCAACTGCACATACGGTTCACGTCCACGCTGTCGCGGCATGCTACCAGTGTTAAAGACTGCGATGGAGCTCCGTATGCCACGGCAAACTGGCTGACACTGACGGCGGCGGTGCACAAATGCTGCGCAGCTAGCGCCATTCGACGGCCAACACCGCGGTTCCTGGTGTGTCCGCTGTGCCGTGCGTGTGATCATTGCTTGTACAGCCCTCTCGCAGTGTCCGGAGCAAGTATGGTGGGTCTGACACACCGGTGTCAATGTGTTCTTTTTTCCATTTCCAGGAGTGTAGATAACTGGCAAATGTAATGAACTCTGATCATTCCACCATTGCATGCAATGGGGAAGTCTCAAAAATTGGGCGAGTACCCCAAGCTCTAAGCCGAATTCACGGAAATCATCGGCTGGCTACACATTCATCTCTGCTTGCTCATCATCAATTGGGTAGCGAACAACACCAACTATTCCTATCCTATAGGGTTACTGGCGACGAGAATTGGTGTCTTTATGCTAACGTAAGGAAAATAAAGGAATGACTTGGCCTAAACAAAGCGACACCTCCCCATACAGAAACCTGCTCGCAACCATACAAAAATGTAGCGTGTGTGGTGGAACAGCGACTGTTTGGTTTAGTACGAACTGCTTTCCTGAAATGTAACCATGGCTGCCGTCGTTTGTTGCCAACAACTGAGACGTCTTGCAGGTACAGTTCGAGAACAGCGACCAGCGACCAGCGAGACTGCGTGAAGTGACGCTGCTCCAAGCTAACGGAGGCCAGCATTCTCTCGGACTGACAAAAACCGCCATACAGGAGATTGGTTACGAAGTCAGCCCGCACTCACCTCGTTCACCCGATCTTGTGCCTCCAGCTTCTCACCTTCACCGCGCTCTACCGGACAGCCTTCAAGGAATTTCCTTTTCCGGATGAAAACGCGCTCCGAACGTGGTTCCACGAGTTCTTCGCCTCAAAACCGAGTGATTTCTTCCGCGCGGGGTAGCCACGTGATCCACATCTACATCTACATCTACATTTGTACTCCGCAAGCCACCCAACGGTGTGTGGCGGAGGGCACTTTACGTGCCACTGTTATTACCTCCCTTTCCTGTTCCAGTCGCGTATGGTTCGCGGGAAGAACGACTGCCGGAAAGCCTCCGTGCGCGCTGGAATCTCTCTAATTTTACATTCGTGATCTCCTCGGGAGGTATAAGTAGGGGGAAGCAATATATTCGATACCTCATCCAGAAACGCACCCTCTCGAAACCTGGACAGCAAGCTACACCGCGATTCAGAGCCCCTCTCTTGCAGAGTCTGCCACTTGAGTTTATTAAACATCTCCGTAACGCTATCACGGTTACCAAATAACCCTGTGACGAAACGCGCCGCTCTTCTTTGGATCTTCTCTACCTCCTCCGTCAACCCGATCTGGTACGGATCCCACACTGATGAGCAATACTCAACTATAGGTCGAACGAGTGTTTTGTAAGTCACCTCCTTTGTTGATGGACTACATTTTCTAAGGACTCTCCCAATGAATCTCAACCTGGTACCCGCTTTACCAACAATTAATTTTATATGATCGTTCCACTTCAAATCGTTCCGCACGCATACTCCCAGATATTTTACAGAAGTAACTGCTACCAGTGTTTGTTCCGCTATCATATAATCATACAATAAAGGATCCTTGTTTCTATGTATTCGCAATACGTTACATTTGTCTATATTAAGTGTCAGTTGATACTCCCTGCACCAAGTGCCTATCCGCTGCAGATCTTCCTGCATTTCGCTACAATTTTCTAATGCTGCAACTTCTCTGTGTACTACAGCATCATCCGCGAAAAGCCGCATGGGACTTCCGACACTATCTACTAGGTCATTTATATATATATTGTGAAAAGCAATGGTCCCATAACACTTCTCTGTGGCACGCCAGAGGTTACTTTAACGTCTGTAGACGTCTGTAGACGTCTGTAGACGTCTGTAGACGTCTGTAGACGTCTGTAGACGTCTGTAGACGTCTGTAGACGTCTGTAGACGTCTGTAGACGTCTGTAGACGTCTGTAGACGTCTGTAGACGTCTGTAGACGTCTGTAGACGTCTGTAGACGTCTGTAGACGTCTGTAGACGTCTGTAGACGTCTGTAGACGTCTGTAGACGTCTGTAGACGTCTGTAGACGTCTGTAGACGTCTGTAGACGTCTGTAGACGTCTGTAGACGTCTGTAGACGTCTGTAGACGTCTGTAGACGTCTGTAGACGTCTGTAGACGTCTGTAGACGTCTGTAGACGTCTGTAGACGTCTGTAGACGTCTGTAGACGTCTGTAGACGTCTGTAGACGTCTGTAGACGTCTGTAGACGTCTCTCCATTGATAACAACATGCTGTGTTCTGTTTGCTAAAAACTCTTCAATCCAGCCACACAGCTGGTCTGATATTCCGTAGGCTCTTTGTTTATCAAGCGACAGTGCGGAACTGTATCGAACGCCTTCCGGAAGTCAAGAAAAATAGCATCTACCTGGGAGCCTGTATCTAATATTTTCTGGGTCTCATGAACAAATAAAGCGAGTAGGGTCTCACACGATCGCTGTTTCCGGAATCCATGTTGATTCCTACATAGTAGATTCTGGGTTTCCAAAAACGACATGATACTCGAGCAAAAAACGTGTTCTAAAATTCTACAACAGATCGACGTCAGAGATATACGTCTATAGTTGCATGTGCTCGACGACCCTTCTTGAAGACTGGGACTACCTGTGCTCTTTTCCAATCATTTGGAACCTTCCGTTCCTCTAGAGACTTGCGGTACACGGCTGTTAGAAGGGGGGCAAGTTCTTTCGCGTACTCTGTGTAGAATCGAATTGGTATCCCGTCAGGTCCAGTGGACTTTCCTCTGTTGAGTGATTCCAGTTGCTTTTCTATTCCTTGGACACTTATTTCGATGTCAGCCATTTTTCCGTTTGTGCGAGGATTTAGAGAAGGAACTGCAGTGCGGTCTTCCTCTGTGAAACAGCTTTGGAAAAAGGTGTTTAGTATTTCAGCTTTACGAGTGTCATCCTCTGTTTCAATGCCATCATCATCCCGGGGTGTCTGGATATGCTGTTTCGAGCCACTTACTGATTTAATGTAAGACCAGAACTTCCTAGGATTTTCTGTCAAGTCGGTACATAGAATTTTACTTTCGAATTCACTGAACGCTTCACGCATAGCCCTCCTTACGCTAACTTTGACATCTAAGGGCGCCTTGTCACGGTCCACGCGTCTGCCCCCGTAGGAGGTTCGAGTCCTCCCTCGGGCATGGGCGTTTTGTTGTTGTTGTTGTTGTTACAAGGGAACCTCCACATCGCACCCCCCTCAGATTTAGTTACAAGTTGGCACAGTGGATAGGCCTTGAAAAACTGAACACGGATCAATCGAGAAAAAAGGAAGAAGTTATGTGGAACTATGAAAAAATAAGCGAAATATACAAACTGAGTAGTCCATGTGCAAGATAGACAACATCAAGGGTAATGTGGGGACAGGGGCGCCGTGGTCCCATGGTTAGCGTGTGCAGCTGCGGAACGAGAGGTCCTTGGTTCAAGTGTTCCCTGGAGTGAAAAGTATACGTTCTTTATTTTCGCAAAGTTGTGATCTGACCGTTCGTTCATTGACGTCTCTGTTCACTGTAATAAGTTTAGTGTCTGTGTTTTGCGACCGCACCGCAAAACCGAGCGATTAGTAGACGAAAGGTTGTGCATCTCCAATGGGAACCGAAAACATTTGATCGCAAGATCATAGGTCAACCGGTTCCTCCACAGGAAAATCGGTCTGGTATATTCTATACGACACTGGTGACGGCATGTGCGTCACATGACAGGAATATGTTGTCGACCCACCTAACTTGTACACTTGGTGAATGGGTAAAAAGGTTCTTCCACCTTGCCCGATTTAGGTTTTCTTGTGGATGTGATAACCACTCCCAAAAAAGTGATGAAAGCATAAGAGTTTGTCACACAAACTGCAACAAATGAATGCAACAGTTTCAGGGTCGGCGCAGTTACCTCGCATCAGACGGACGGACGGACAGATAATTGTATGAAAACAAAAAATTACACTTTTCACTCGAGGGAAAACTTGAACCAAGGACCTCTCGTACTGCAGCTGCTCACGCTAACCACGGGACCACGGCGCTCCTGAGCTCATATTATCCTTGATGTTGCCTATCCTGCGCATGGACTACTCAGTTTGTATATTTTGCTTATTTTTTCCATAGTTCCACAAAACTTCTTCCTGTTTTCTCGATTGATCTGTGTTCAGTTTTTCAAGATCTACCCACTGTGCCAACTTATAACTAAATCTGAGGGGGGTGCGATGGGGAGGTTCCCTTGTTAGCATAAGTGAGTTTAAGTTAGATTAAATAGTGTGTAAGCTTAGGGACCGATGACCTTAGCAGTTTGGTCCCATAGGATCTTACCACAAATTTCCAAAAAAATTTCCAAGTGATTTTTATAGTCGCGGAATCGAAAAGTAACCCCAGCGTTGACAGACTGTTGTAAATGGTGAAGGAGACTATATTATTGGTGACTGAAAATTTTGTTATGTGCATCTGTTTTTATAAAACTTATGGAAAATGCTGCCAACTTATGCTCCAACCACAATATCTGTATTCTAGATTCGAAGACAGGGAAGTGCTTCTTCTAGTCATTCCTTGCTGACGACTATGCCTTCGTAACCTTTTCGAATGGTAACGGAAAGAATTCTGTAACAGCCAGATACGTTACATCTAGCCACTATAACACGAGATGGCTTCCAACGACCAAGGGGATAATAATATGAAACCAACAGTACGAGCAAATGCAGCGCTTCGTTCCGTGCTGTGATTCGGGGAGCGCGCTCGAATTAATGGGCGTCGCTTTCGCTAGCGGTCGTGGTACGCAGGACGCCCGCCAGATGTCTCTACCGTGCAGCTCGGCCGGGAACGAAGTGCGGGCAGTCGCGTTCGGAATGCGGTGCGGAACGGTGCGGTATTTTGGATGCAGCGCCTGTTGGCAGGTGAAAGGGATTGCGCATCAGGTTCACGGTCTGCCTGCCTCTTGCTCCGACACCTCGACCTGGCCCACTAGTCACAAGCATTCTGCCGAATTCCGGCTGAAGAGTGGAACACAGTAAAGAAGCAACACCAATACTTGCATACAGAACTGTTCACTTTTGTGAACATTGGTTAGGCCGCAGGAGAGTTTGCTGCTATTTTTTCGTTTTTGTTTATTCTCAAGGTTATCGGATTCCAACCATGAAATCCGCCCTGACGCACACCCATCCCATATGCTAATGTTACTCGCTATTCAGTAGGAATATCCCAACGTATCTTATCATTCTCCCCCTTTCCCTCCCCCCCCCCTCCCCCCTTCATGCAATATTATATGCCTCCTGCGAATCTTCGTACCCCCATCATTGGAGATATCTTTTCATCTCCCTTACAAACATCTGTGTTTCATACCGCATAACAAACAAAACCAAAATTATAGCCATGACTGTTTTATGTAATATAACTCCGGGAAAAATTTTAACGCTTTGACAGGCGTGTTTCTATCCATTGCCAGCTCTCTTCCTCCTGTGGAACTGAATATACATGGTGCTCCATTGACCGTGACCGGGCCAAGTATCTCACGAAATAAGCGTCAAACGAAAGAACTACAAAGAATGACACTTGTCTAGCTTGATGAGGGAAACCAGATGGCGTTATGGTTGGCCCGCTAGATGGCGCTGCCATAGGTCAAACGGCTATCAATTGCGTTTTTCTAAATAGGAGCCCCCATTTTTTATTACGTATTCATATAGTACGTAACGAAATGAATGTTTTAGTTGGACCACTTTTTTCGCTTTGTGATAGATAGCGCTGTAATAATCACAAACGTATAAGTACGTGGTATCACGTAACATTCCTCCAGTGCGGACGGTATTTGCTTCGTGATACATTACTCGTGTTTAAATGAACCGTTTACCAGTTCCGGAAAAGGCCGATATTGTGCTGATGTATGGCTATTGTGATCAAACTGCCCAACGGGCGTGTGCTATGTATACTGCTCGGTATCCTGGACGACATCATCCTAGTGTCCGGACCGTTCGTCGGATAGTTACGTTATTTAAGGAAACAGGAAGTGTTCAGCCACATGTGAAACGTCAACCACGACCTGCAACAAATGATGATGCCCATGTAGGTGTTTTAGCTGCTATCGCGGCTAATCCGCACATCAGTAGCAGACAAATTGCGCGAGAATCGGGAATCTCGAAAACGTCGGTGTTGGGAATGCTACATCAACATCGATTGCGCCCGTACCATATTTATATGCACCAGGAATTGCATGGCGACGACTTTGAACGTCGTGTACAGTTCTGCCACTGGGCACAAGAGAAATTACGGGACGACGACAGATTTTTTGCACGCGTTCTATTTAGCGACGAAGAGTCATTCACCAACAGCGGTAACGTAAACCGGCATAATTTGCACTATTGGACAACGAAAAATCCACGATGGCTGCGACAAGTGGAACATCAGCGACCTTGGCGGGTTAATGTATGGTGCGGCATTATGGGAGGAAGGATAATTGGCCCCCAGTTTATCGATGGTAATCTAAATGGTGCAATGTATGCTGATTTCCTACGTAACGTTCTACTGATGTTACTACAAAATGTTTCACTGCAGGACAGAATGGCGATGTACCTCCAACATGATGGATGTCCGGCACATAGCTCGTATGCGGTTGTAGCGGTATTGAATAGCATATTTCGTGACAGGTGGACTTGTCATCGAAGCACCATACCGTGGCCCGCACGTTCACTGGATATGACGTCCCCGAATTTCTTTCTGTGGGGAAAGTTGAAGGATATTTGCTATCGTGATCCACCGACAACGCCTGACAACATGCGTCAGCGCATTGTCAATGCATGTGCGAACATTACGGAAGGCGAACTACTCGTTGTTGAGAGGAATGTCGTTACACGTATTGCCAAATGCATTGAGGTTGACGGACATCATTTTGAGCATTTATTGCATTAATGTGGTAATTACAGGTAATCACGCTGTAACAGCATGCGTTCTCAGAAATGATAAGTTCACAAAGGTACATGTATCACATTGGACCAACCGAAATAAAATGTTCAAATGTACCTACGTTCTGTATTTTCATTTAAAAAACCCACCTGTTACCAACTGTTCGTCTAAAATTGTGAGCCATGTGTTTGTGACTATTACAGCGTGATCTATCACAAAGCGAAAGAAGTGGTCCAACGAAAACATTCATATTTCTCCACGTACTACACGAATATGTGATTAAAAATGGGGGTTCCTATTTTTTTAAAAACGCAGTTCATATCCGTTTGACCTATGGCAGCGCCATGTAGCGGGCCAACCATAGCGCCATCTGGTTTCCCCCTTCAACTAGACGAGTTTCGTTCTTTGTAGTTTTTTTTGTTTGACGCTTATTTCTTGAGATATTTGGTCCGGTCACGATCAATGGACCACCCTGTATACATGTTTCTGATTTAACGATGTTGACACTTTTTACCTCCACCTTATGATATGGAGTGGATCTGTAACAGGTCTATGTATCTCCGTAACTCTTCCTCCCCCATTAACGACCGTATGCCCTTAAACCAAGTATTAGATGGTCGCTCTCTTTTTTTTCTTCTCTTTGGTATCTTCATTGTGGTTTGGAAGTCTTCGAACTTGCATAATTTTGACATCCCCAAAGTGTTCTAGTAGTTCTGTTTAATACAACCAGAAATTTAAGTTTAACCATTAGTTTTGTTTCTGTCTTCAGTTTTTAATTTTCTTTTTGCTTTACATCAATGCTGAACGTCTCCACATTTTCATCTTTACTACTAGTAATTTTGAATTTACTTATTTTTTTAGTGTCCAAGTTTCTGAGCCATGGGTAATAATGCCCTTAGTTATTGTTTTAAATGTTCTCGCTCCTCCCCCTATTTCCGTTTCATAAAGAAATAGTCATCTTACCCGAATTTATTATTGATATAAATTCTGTGCCTCGTTTCCTGTTATTTGTAATTTTCACTTCTAGGTATCTATATTCGTCAGTATCTGCTATTGTTCTCATTCAGTCGTTCAACACAATATTTTTTTTTATGCACTGCGCCAATAACAATGTATTTTGTTTTACTAACAACATAGTCCCCACCATGGACCTTGCCGTTGGTGGGGAGGCTTGCGTGCCTCAGCGATACAGATAGCCGTACCGTAGGTGCAACCACAACGGAGGGGTATCTGTTGAGAGGCCAGACAAACGTGTGGTTCCTGAAGAGGGGCAGCAGCCTTTTCAGTAGTTGCAAATGCAACAGTCTGGATGATTGACTGATCTGGCCTTGTAACAATAACCAAAACGGCCTTGCTGTGCTGGTACTGCGAACGGCTGAAAGCAAGGGGAAACTATAGCCGTAATTTTTCCCGAGGGCATGCAGCTTTACTGTATGATTAAATGATGATGGCGTCCTCTTGGGTAAAATATTCCGGAGGTAAAATAGTCCTCCATTCGGATCTCCGGACGGGGCTACTCAAGAGGACGTCGTTATCAGGAGAAAGAAAACTGGCGTTCTACGGATCGGAGCGTGGAATGTCAGATCCCTTAATCGGGCAGGTAGGTTAGAATATTTGAAAAGGGAAATGGATAGGTTAAAGTTAGATATAGTGGGAATTAGTGAAGTTCGGTGGCAGGAGGAACAAGACTTCTGGTCAGGTGACTACAGGGTTATAAACACAAAATCAAATAGGGGTAATGCAGGAGTAGGTTTAATAATGAATAGGAAAATAGGAATGCGGGTAAGCTACTACAAACAGCATAGTGAACGCATTGTTGTGGCCAAGATAGATACGAAGCCCACACCTACTACAGTAGTACAAGTTTATATGCCAACTAGCTCTGCAGATGACGAAGAAATTGAAGAAATGTATGATGAAATAAAAGAAATTATTCAGATTGTGAAGGGAGACGAAAATTTAATAGTCATGGAGAACTGGAATTCGAGTGTAGGAAAAGGGAGAGAAGGAAACATAGTAGGTGAATATGGATTGGGGCTAAGAAATGAAAGAGGAAGCCGCCTGGTAGAATTTTGCACAGAGCACAACATAATCATAACTAACACTTGGTTTAAGAATCATGAAAGAAGGTTGTATACATGGAAGAACCCTGGATATACTAAAAGGTATCAGACAGATTACATAATGGTAAGACAGAGTTTTAGGAACCAGGTTTTAAATTGTAAGACATTTCCAGGGGCAGATGTGGACTGACCACAATCTATTGGTTATGACCTGTAGATTAAAACTGAAGAAACTGCAAAAAGGTGGGAATTTAAGGAGATGGGACCTGGATAAACTAAAATAACCAGAGGTTGTACAGAGTTTCAGGGAGAGCATAAGGGAACAATTGACAGGAATGGGGGAAAGAAATACAGTAGAAGAAGACTAGGTAGCTTTGAGGGACGAAGTAGCGAAGGCAGCAGAGGATCAAGTAGGTAAAAAGACGAGGGCTAGCAGAAATCCTTGGGTAACAGAAGAAATATTGAATTTAATTGATGAAAGGAGAAAATATAAAAATGCAATAAATGAAGCAGGCAAAAAGGAATACAAACGTCTGAAAAATGAGATCTACAGGAAGTGCAAAATGGCTAAGCAGGGATGGCTAGAGGACAAATGTAAGGATGTAGAGGCTTATCTCACTAGGGGTAAGATAGATACTGCCTACAGGAAAATTAAAGAGACCTTTAGAGATAAGAGAACCACATGTATGAACATCAAGAGCTCAGATGGAAACCCAGTTCTAAGCAAAGAAGGGAAAGCAGAAAAGTGGAAGGAGTATATAGAGGGTCTATACAAGGGCGATGTACTTGAGGACAATATTATGGAAATGGAAGAGGATGTAGATGAAGATGAAGATGAAATGGGAGATATGATACTGCGTGAAGAGTTTGACAGAGCACTGAAAGACCTGAGTCAAAACAAGTCCCCGGGAGTAGATAACATTCCATTCGAACTACTGACGGCCTTGGGAGAGCCAGTCATGACAAAACTCTACCATCTGGTGGGCAAGATGTATGAAACAGGCGAAATACCCTCAGACTTCAAGAAGAATATAATAATTCCAATCCCAAAGAAAGCAGGTGTTGACAGATGTGAAAATTAGCGAACTATCAGTTTAATAAGTCACAGCTGCAAAATACTAACGCTAATTCTTTACAGACGAATGGAAAAACTGGTAGAAGCGGACATCGGCGAAGATCAGTTTGGATTCCGTAGAAATGTTGGAACACGTGAGGCAATACTGACCCTACGACTTATCTTAGAAGAAAGATTAAGAAAAGGCAAACCTACGTTTCTAGCATTTGTAGACTTAGAGAAAGCTTTTGACAACGTTAACTGGAATACTCTCTTTCAAATTCTGAAAGTGGTAGGGGTAAAATACATGGAGCGAAAGGCTATTTACAATTTGTACACAAACCAGATGGCAGTTATAAGAGTCGAGGGACATGAAAGGGAAGCAGTGGTTGGGAAGGGAGTAAGACAGGGTGTAGCCTCTCCCCGATGTTGTTCAATCTGTATATTGAGCAAGCAGTAAAGGAAACAAAAGAAAAATTCGGAGTAGGTATTAAAATCCATGGAGAAGAAATAAAAACTTTGAGGTTTGCCGATGACATTGTAATTCTGTCAGAGACAGCAAAGGACTTGGAAGAGCAGTTGAATGGAATGGACAGTGTCTTGAAAGAAGGGTATAAGATGAACATCAACAAAAGCAAAACGAGGATAATGGAATGTAGTCGAATTAAGTCGGGTGATGCTGAGGGAATTAGATTAGGAAATGAGACACTTAAAGTAGTAAAGGAGTTTTGCTATTTGGGGAGCAAAATAACTGATGATGGTCGAAGTATAGAGGATATAAAATGTAGGCTGGCAATGGCAAGGAAAGCGTTTCTGAAGAAGAGAAATTTGTTAACATCCAGTATTGATTTAAGTGTCAGGAAGTCATTTCTGAAAGTATTCGTATGGAGTGTAGCCATGTATGGAAGTGAAACATGGACGATAAATAGTTTGGACAAGAAGAGAATAGAAGCTTTCGAAATGTGGTGCTACAGAAGAATGCTGAAGATTAGATGGGTAGATCACATAACTAATGAGGAAGTATTGAATAGGATTGGGGAGAAGAGAAGTTTGTGGCACAACTTGACCAGAAGAAGGGATCGGTTGATAGGACATGTTCTGAGGCATCAAGGGATCACAAATTTAGTATTGGAGGGCAGTGTGGAGGGTAAAACTCGTAGGGGGAGACCAAGAGATGAATACACTAAGCAGATTCAGAAGGATGTAGGTTGCAGTAGGTACTGGGAGATGAAAAAGCTTGCACAGGATAGAGTAGCATGGAGAGCTGCATCAAACCAGTCTCAGGACTGAAGACAACAACAACAACAACAACAACAACAACAACATAGTCTGACAAAGTCACGAAGGATGTGTGTGACCATACTGAAAAATACGTGTCACTATGTCTCAGGAGGAAAAGTCACTGTCTGAATGGAGAAAGACTTTATTAATCCAATATTACCCGTTCCGGCGCTTGCCGACATCGAATATCCTAGAACTTCCAGTAACCAGTGGACACGACAGTTACACGTTGTGGTGAGTGCTCATGTTTGCCACCACGACAATGTGACTTATGTTCACTGGTTACTTGAATTTCCAGGAGATCGATCGATGATAGACGCCGAGACCCGTGATATTGGATTAATAAAGTGATTTTGCGTTCAATCAATGACTTTTCCTCAAAGAACTGTCCAGGATTTTGTAGATCACATATTTTACTGATATTTGCATACTTGCGACAGCGCAGTTCCTACGCTGTCATTGTTGTTGTTTGTTGTGGTCTTCAGTCCTGAGACTGGTTTGATGCAGCTCTCCATGCTACTCTATCCTGTGCAAGCTTTTTCATCTCCCAGTACCTACTGCAACCTACATCCTTCTGAATCTGCTTAGTGTATTCATCTCTTGGTCTCCCTCTACGATTTTTACCCTCCACGCTGCCCTCCAATACTAAATTGGTGATCCCTTGATGCCTCAGAACATGTCCTACCAACCGATCCCTTCTTCTGGTCAAGTTGTGCCACAAACTTCTCTTCTCCCCAATCCTATTCAATACTTCCTCATTAGTTATGTTACCTACCCATCTAATCATCAGTTATTTTGCTCCCCAAATAGCAAAACTCCTTTACTACTTTAAGTGTCTCATTTCCTAATCTAATTCCCTCAGCATCACCCGACTTAATTCGACTACATTCCATTATCCGCGTTTTTCTTTTGTTGATGTTCATCTTATATCCTCCTTTCAAGACACTGTCCATTCCGTTCAACAGCTCTTCCAAGTTCTTTGCTGTCTCTGACAGAATTACAATGTCATCGGCGAACCTCAAAGTTTTTATTTCTTCTCCATGGATTTTAATACCTACTCCGAATTTTTCTTTTGTTTCCTTTACTGCTTGCTCAATATACAGATTGAATAACATCGGAGAGAGGCTACAACCCTGTCTCACTCCCTTCCCAACCACTGCTTCCCTTTAATGCCCGTCGACTCTTATAACTGCCGTCTGGTTTCTCTACAAATTGTAAATAGCCTTTCGCTCCCTGTATTTTACCCCTGCCACCTTTAGAGTTTGAAAGAGAGTATTCCAGTCAAGATTGTCAAAAGCTTTCTCTAAGTCTACAAATGCTAGAAACGTGGGTTTGCCTTTCCTTAATCTTTCTTCTAAGGTAAGTCGGAAGGTCAGTATTGCCTGACGTGTTCCAGTGTTTCTACGGAATCCAAACTGATCTTCCCCGAGGTCAGCTTCTACTAGTTTTTCCATTCGTCTGTAAAGAATTCGTGTTAGTATTTTGCAGCTGTGGCTTATTAAACTGATTGTTCGGTAACTTTCACATCTGTCAACACCTGCTTTCTTTGGGATTGGAATTATTATATTCTTCTTGAAGTCTGAGGGTATTTCGCCTGTTTCATACATCTTGCTCACCAGATGGTAGAGTTTAGTCAGGACTGGCTCTCCCAAGGCTGTCAGTACTTCTAATGGACTGCTGTCTCCTCCTGGAGCCTTGTTTCGACTCAGGTCTTTCAGTGCTCTGTCAAACTCCTCACCCAGTATCATATCTCCCATTTCATCTTCATCTACATGTTCCTCCATTTCCACAATATTGTCCTCAAGTACATCGCCCTTGTATAGACCCTCTATATACTCCTTCCACCTTTCTGCTTTCCCTTCTTTGCTTAGAACTGGGTTTCCATCTGAGCTCTTGATATTCATTCAAGTGGTTCTCTTATCTCCAAAAGTCTCTTTAATTTTCCTGTAGGCAGTATCTATCTTACCCCTAGTGAGATAAGCCTCTACATCCTTACATTTGTTCTCTAGCCATGCCTGCTTAGTCATTTTGGACTTCCTGTCGATCTCATTTTTGAGACGTTTGTATTCCTTTTTGCCTGCTTCATTTACAGCATTTTTATATTTTCTCCTTTCATCAATTAAATTCAATATTTCTTCTGTTACCCAAGGATTTCTAGTCCTCGTATTTTTACCTACTTGATCGTCTGCTGCCATCGCTACTTCATCCCTCAAAGCTACCTAGTCTTCTTCTACTGTATTTCTTTCCCCCATTCCTGTCAATTGTTCCCTTATGCTCTCCCTGAAACTCTGTACAACCTCTGGTTATTTCAGTTTATCCAGGTCCCATCTCCTTAAATTCCCACCCTTTTGCAGTTTCTTCAGTTTTAATCTACAGGTCATCATATGCAGCTGGAAAGTCCATATTCTCAGAATGGAACTGCTTAGGTGCTGTATTAATTCTTTCCAGTGTGTTATACTGAATGCGAGAAGAATAGGATTACGTTTACTAACATTAAAGCTGTTTCTACATTGCTTTGTTATATTTCGCAGTACGATTTATGTCTGTCAAAGCCTTAAGAAATTCAACGAATATCTTAGTGCATAGATGGAAGTCTTATCTGTCACCTCAATGCGTTGGGTTTGGTGTCTTTCTCGTTACCTTAGAAGTAAACACATATTGTTCAACAGGTCGATTAATTTAACGTAGTGTCGATCCACGTTTTCCGTGTACGTGTGATAAGAAATAATACATTCTTGTAAGATTTTGCAACGATTACAGACAAATTGCACGGATGTTAAAGCTGTGTTTTTTCTTACAAATCTTAGATGTCTTATAAGCGGAATGAAACGGGATTTGAAATTGTTGTTTCTGCTTATGTCTAATTGAACAAGTTTGGTCGGATTTCGTGTTTTTACCAGCGCAGTTTGTGTCCTCACAGTACAATTAGCCCACATTTTATTGGCTTCTCGACTTCCTATATTCAATCGATAAATATCGCTAGAATTCTATGTTCTAATGTTTTGATTCTTCTCGCTGCCAACTTCGGCGATCGAATGATACTGAGAACTACTATAGGACTGACACTACAGTGCGCCATTTCGTGTGTTTCATTTCGGTGATGATTTGTATCTGTATCATTTGTACTGAACATCTTACGCCGCCGTGTGCCGCCTCGTCTGACAAGTGCCAACTGTTCACTGTAAGAAGACTCTCGGAGCAGTGCCTGGCGGCAGTACCTGCTTCGATTAAAGACTGCGAGTTGGGACTGATTTTAACAGTTTCTGACCGCTGCCAATCTTAACTTTCAATTTAGTGTGCAGAGAGCATCTTCACGGAACGTATCCGTAAATTCAGACTGGTTTAAACTCAATTACACGTAACATTTACGTGATTTCCAGCTCCGCATATTATGTCAGCTTTCGTCTGAGAATACATAAACGCACGGTACACAGTGTCGTCCGTCATATAAGTTTTATTAAATGATTCGCGTTTATTTGCAGGAGAATAATTTTCAGAAGCAACGTCGAGTATTATAATGCGGGGAAAGAAAGACTGGACTGATCGATTTTACTAGTTTTTCCAGATTTTTTCCTTTCTTTCGGGTACCAGAGGGTCACTTATCCACGGTGGCCCTAAAGCCGTCGGCACACGGACCGTGCATCCGAACGTTGAGCGTGCCGGCTTTCTGACGTCATAGCGTGGAATAGAACGCTCGGGAGTCTTTCCGAACGTGCAGAGCAATATCTGGCATGTCAGATGTTCTGAGCGTGCGTCAGCGTTGACCAATGAGATGGCACAGCGCCACCTACGTCACACTCACGCCGTCTCCCTGCAGTACAGAGTTGTGAGGCGACGTATTGGCATTCATTTCAAGCCTATATGTATATATGACGTTTCTGAGCACCAGCAAATTGAGAATCACTGGAAAACCCGTTGTTAGTTGTGTGATTCGTTTCAGTAAAATAATGAGAAACATCGTATTCGTGGCGAAAGAATTATTGTAACTTGCGTATTATGAGAGTAGGCTGTTTGAAGGCAGCGACACACTGAAGATTCACCCAAAACGCATTGTTCTTGATCTTGGACAGTTTCCAGCCACTGGCTGGGTCTGTCGGGAACACAAGCCTCTCCATCGTGTTCTGTCTTTCCACCATTCCCCCTCTTCCACCTTCGTCCAGTTCTCTCCTCTTCTCGTCACACATTCCTTCACTCCCTTCACCCATCTATCTCTTTGTCTTCCTCTGGGCCTCTTCCCCTCCAGTTGCAGATCAAACATCCTCTTTGGAATTCTTCCCTCATCCATTCTCTTCATGTGTCCATACCACTGCAGTCTTGATTTTTCTATCCTGTCCTGTACTGGTTCCTCCTTTAGTCTTTCCCTCACATACACATTTCGCAATCTGTCTCGTCTTGTTACACTCAACCTGCTCCTCTGGAACTTCATTTCACTAGCCTGTATTGTACTTTTGTCGCTTTTGTGCATTGTCTTACTTCCGTATGCCAATATGGGGACAAAGTAGGTTCGGTATATAATTCCCTTGGATTTCTGTGGCACCTCCTTGCTCCAAATAAGCCCCCTAATGCATTTGTAGAACTGCCCTGCTTTTCTGCACCTTTCATTTATTTCCATTGCGTTTCCCCCCTTACTTTCAATCATGCTTCCCAGGTACTTGAAGTTCTCTACCACTTGTAGTTTTTCCCCTCCACAAGTTATATCCACATTTGGCCTATTCTTCTTCCTTGTTGTGACAATTATTTCACTTTTCTTTGCAGAGAAATGCATTCCATATTGTGCTGCCGTTGCCTCCCATACATCTAACTGCTCTTGCACCACCTCCTCGCAATTTCCCCATAACATCAGGTCATCGGCAAAAAGCACTGCTTTCATTTTATGATCTCCAATTGCATCTGATACTGGCTGTAGGATTTCATCCATAACAATAACAAACAATAAAGGCGAAAGTGCACTTCCCTGTCGCAGCCCAATTTTTCAGCTTGAACCATGCAGTACGTTCCCTCCCCACTTTCACACAACTCTTGATACAATTTGTTATAATTAAATTTCAGTTAGTAACATAATTATGTACGATTAACGTTTATAGCAAGGGGTAACACTATATGATTAACTTCACAGAGCTTCTTGTTGGTTTAGCGTAATGAGTGGCGTCTCTGTCTAGTTACGAGTCTTTGTTGGGGCCGTGGTTCGCATCTGAAGACTTTATTAGGTTCTGATACTTTATTATTAGTTTAATCTAAGAACATGCTATAATATTTGATGTTATGTAAATATAAGTTCACCTTTTTTTGAGGGGTGACTTTGTTCGATTGGCTTAATCTACATGACAGCTTGCACTACTTGTATATTGCTCATTTTTGTTTTGCGCTTCGTAATTCACATGTTGCAAAGATTCTGCTACTGGGTACGAACAATGATCAAGTAAGATTTACCTTAGGGTTTTACTAAAATGTGAGAATGATGAAATAATGTTTATCTTACGCGGACAAGTATTCCAAATTTGTATCGCACTGTAATGGAACTTTTATAAGCCTGTGTCCTTATTGATTGAACTTGGTATTTTCCTTTTCGTGGCCGATCGAGGAAACGTGCGTTGTAATAGAGCTAACGTGGGAATTTTACCCGCGCCCGTTTGGTAAACAGTGTGATTTACGAACTAGAAACATCCCTCGACTGCCGCTGGAGTGCGTTGCGATCGCGTATACCACGTTGGGGCCCACGTACCGTGTGCACGAGTCGCATCGTTCCTGATCGTTCAGCAGCACGTTGAACTTGGCACGCTCAACGTTAACGTCCGACAGCACGGTCCGTGTGCCGACGGCTTAAGGCAATCCTCCAGTTGCGTTAGGCTAGTTACGCCCTGATAAAAGAACGAAGGAACTGAACATAGCAGCCGGCCGGTGTGGCCGAGCGGTTCTAGGCCCTTCAGTCTGGAACCGCGCGACCGCTGCGGTCGCAGGTTCGAATCCTGCCTCGGGCATGGATGTGTGATGTCCTTAGGTTGGTTAGGTTTAAGTAGTTCTAAGTTCTAGGGGACTGATGACCTCAGATGTTAAGTCCCATAGTGCTCAGAGCCATTTTTTCGAACATAGCAATACCGCCGATATCTGTCCCCCGAGTGATCGCAGAGCATATTTTAAGCTGGTAGGTTACAACACGCTCTCGGTGTAATTTTTTTCTTAGCCTCACCTGTCACTACACGGTTACTTACAAGAAATTTTTGACGATAGACCAAGAAGTTATCCGCACGCCTTGTACCAGTGACTAGTGGCGTCGATGTCAACGAAATATTTTCGCATTTGGAGGAGAAAGTTGGTTGTTGAAATTTCGTGAGAAGATTCCGTCGCAACGAAAAAACGCCTTTCTTTTAATGATGTCCAGCCCGAATCCTGTATCATTCCAGTGACGCACACACTCCCATATTTCGCGATGATACGAAACCTGCTGCCCTTCTACATCTACATGTACATGACTACTCTGCAATTCACATTTAAGTGCTTGGCAGAGGGTTCATCGAACCGCAATCATACTATCGCTCTACTATTTCACTCCCGAACAGCGCGCGGGAAAAACGAACACCTAAACCTTTCTGTTCGAGCTCTGATTTCTCTTATTTTATTTTGATGATCATTCCTATCTATGTAGGTTGGGCTCAACAAAATATTTTCGTATTCGGAAGATAAAGATTGTGACTGAAATTTCGTAAATAGATCTCGCCGCGACGAAAAACGTCTTTGCTGTAATGACTTCCATCCCAATTCGCGTATCATATCTGCCACACTCTCTCTCCCGTATTACGTGATAATACAAAACGAGCTGCCCTTTTTTACACCCTTTCGGTGTCCTCCGTCAATCCCACCTTTGAACTTTTTCGATGTACTCCGTCAATCCTATCTGGTAACGATCCCACACCGCGCAACAGTATTCTGAAAGAGGACGGACAAGCGTAATGTAGTGAGTCTCCTTAGTAGATCCGTTACATTTTCCAACTATCCTGCCAATAAAATGCAGTCCCCAGAACATTTTCTGTGTGATCCTTCCAATTTAAGTTGTTGGTAACTGCAATTCGTAGGTATGTAACTGAATTTACGGCCTTTACATTTGACTGATTTATCGTGTAACCGAAGTCTAACGGATTCCTTTTGCACTCACGTGGATGACCTCAAACTTTATATTATTTAGCGTCAATTGCCAATTTTCGCACCATACAGATATCTTTTCTAAATCTGTTTGCAATTTGTTGTAATCTTCTGACGGCGACAGCGTCATCCGCAAGCAACCTTAGACGGCTGTTCAGATTGTCTCCCAAATCGTTTATATAGATGAAGAAGAGCAAAGGGCCTATAACACTACGTCGGGGAACGCCAGAAATCACTTCTGTTTTACTCGATGACTTTCCGTCAATTACTGCGAACTGTGACCCCTCTGACAGGATATCACAAATCCAGTCACATAACAGACGATATTCCGTAAGCACGCAGTTTCACTATAAGGTGCTTGTATCGTACAGTGTCGAAAGCCTTCTGGAAATCCAGAAATACGGAATCGAACTGAAATCCCTTGTCTATAGCACTCAACACTTCATGTTAATAGAGAGAGAGAGCTGTGTTTCACAAGAACTATGTTTTCTAAATCCATGTTCAGTGTGTGTCAATAGACCGTTTTGTTCGAGGTAACGGTCTCCCAAATGAATAGCTTACACAGCTATTTCTTGCACTAACCATCTGTTGACCGTTATCGACTCATCGGGCTATCGCGATTTTCTCAACGACAAGTCAAGGTACACCTGTTCACTCGCAATCGAACGGCACATGCCGTGCGCGCCGAAGGCCGGCGGTACGGGACTTTGGACCGACGCAGTCAGTCGGCCGGTCTCGCCTCTGGCGTTGACAGTTCCGCGTCCGAAGTGCAGCGGGAGCGGCGTCTGCGCGTGCGCACTGCGGCCACCACAGGTTGTAATGTCCCACTGCGGCGTGCTTGGGCAGTGAGCGAGGGCCGGTATATATATATATATGTGTGTGTGTGTGTGTGTGTGTGTGTGTGTGTGTGTGTGTGTGTGTGTGTCGGGGGGGGGGGGGGGGGGGGGGGGTCCGTCCCTCGCCCGGTCAAAGTCCATCCGTCCGTCCCAACGCAAACTGGGTAAGCCGGAGAAAGTGTTTCCTGTCGCTGCTGGCTCCAACAGCATGCAACGAAACATCAGGAAGTCATCACTTCTACATATCGAAGGCGCAACGGACTGATATAGACAAACTTCCAGAGGTTGTGTTCAGGAACACATTGAACATAGGAACATACACTCCTGGAAATTGAAATAAGAACACCGTGAATTCATTGTCCCAGGAAGGGGAAACTTTATTGACACATTCCTGGGGTCAGATACATCACATGATCACACTGACAGAACCACAGCCACATAGACACAGGCAACAGAGCATGCACAATGTCGGCACTAGTACAGTGTATATCCACCTTTCGCAGCAATGCAGGCTGCTATTCTCCCATGAAGACGATCGTAGAGATGCTGGATGTAGTCCTGTGGAACGGCTTGCCATGCCATTTCCACCTGGCGCCTCAGTTGGACCAGCGTTCGTGCTGGACGTGCAGACCGCGTGAGACGACGCTTCATCCAGTCCCAAACATTCTCAATGGGGGACAGATCCGGAGATCTTGCTGGCCAGGGTAGTTGACTTACACCTTCTAGAGCACGTTGGGTGGCACGGGATACAGGCGGACGTGCATTGTCCTGTTGGAACAGCAAGTTCCCTTGCCGGTCTAGGAATGGTAGAACGATGGGTTCGATGACGGTTTGGATGTACCGTGCACTATTCAGTGTCCCCTCGACGATCACCAGTGGTGTACGGCCAGTGTAGGAGATCGCTCCCCACACCATGATGCCGGGTGTTGGCCCTGTGTGCCTCGGTCGTATGCAGTCCTGATTGTGGCGCTCACCTGCACGGCGCCAAACACGCATACGACCATCATTGGCACCAAAGCAGAAGCGACTCTCATCGCTGAAGACGACACGTCTCCATTCGTCCCTCCATTCACGCCTGTCGCGACACCACTGGAGGCGGGCTGCACGATGTTGGGGCGTGAGCGGAAGACGGCCTAACGGTGTGCAGGACCGTAGCCCAGCTTCATGGAGACGGTTGCGAATGGTCCTCGCCGATACCCCAGGAGCAACAGTGTCCCTAATTTGCTGGGAAGTGGCGGTGCGGTCCCCTACGGCACTGCGTAGGATCCTACGGTCTTGGCGTGCATCCGTGCGTCGCTGCGGTCCGGTCCCAGGTCGACGGGCACGTGCACCTTCCGCCGACCACTGGCGACAACATCGATGTACTGTGGAGACCTCACGCTCCACGTGTTGAGCAATTCGGCGGTACGTCCACCCGGCCTCCCGCATGCCCACTGTACGCCCTCGCTCAAAGTCCGTCAACTGCACATACGGTTCACGTCCACGCTGTCGCGGCATGCTACCAGTGTTAAAGACTGCGATGGAGCTCCGTATGCCACGGCAAACTGGCTGACACTGACGGCGGCGGTGCACAAATGCTGCGCAGCTAGCACCATTCGACAGTCAACACCGCGGTTCCTGGTGTGTCCGCTGTGCCGTGCGTGTGATCATTGCTTGTACAGCCCTCTCGCAGTGTCCGGAGCAAGTATGATGGGTCTGACACACCGGTGTCAATGTGTTCTTTTTTCCATTTCCAGGAGTGTATGTCCAGGAATGGTATCTAGTTTTAAAAAAAAAACTTGAGTCTGCACACTTTCGACCGTATGTATAAACCGCACGCCTCCGTGTGTCTTGTTTTAAGGTTCGATACGGGCATGTAAGTCACGTGACAAGACGAAAAGCCGAGTTTATGTAATTACGTACTATGGAAAGTGGAGCTTATAGTTCCACTTTTGCTTATTCGTAGCTGAAATAAAGCACTCACTTTAACAACTGAACTACTTACTATAATACACTGAAGAAACTAATAAAAAAACCACCAAAAAATATAAACCCAGTGACAGTTCAGGAAGTATCCAAGGCCTTGACCGAGCTCAAGAACTACAAAGCAAGCGCAGAAGATCAAACATTAGCAGAACTCTGCAAATACGCTGCAGAACCCTTGAAGATATCATTACATCAATGCATATTTAAAATCTGGATAGGAGAAGAACTACCAGAACATTGGACTACAGCTATCATACACCCATTACACAAAAAAGGAGGAAAATCAAATCCGGACAACTACAGAGCGATTTTCCTATTGGAAGGCACATATAAAATGTTGTCAAGAATTCTCTAAAATCCCTGTAACCATCAACTTCAAAAGGAGCCAGGAGAATATTGAGGAGGATTCAGACCCTCGAGAAGCTGCCCAGAACAGATCATCACATTAAAATTAATAATGAATGCCTACAAAAGAAGCAACTAGTCATAACCTTTGTAGACTCCGAAAAAGCTTGTGATTGCATCCACAGATCTTCTATGCTGGACATATTAAGAAATTTTGCACTTCATCCCAAATTAATAAAAATGATAAAATTAACCCTTACAAAGACCAAGTCCAAAGTAAAATTCAGAGGAGGACTATCTGAGCCATTTACGATTAAAACAGAGTTGAGACAAGGAGATGCTTTATCACCACTGCTCTTTAACTGTTCTCTTCAATGCTTGACGAGAGAGTGGTCCAAAAAGAATCCTGAAAACAACAATTGGAAGCAAGAAAGATAATATAAACCTAAATTGTTTGGGAATCGCAGATGACTTGGCATTGCAAGCTAATAATGTGCAAGAAGCTAGGAATCAAATAATGAGCCTGCAAAACATAGCGCAAAAAGTAGGACTCCAGATATCTTTCGAAAAGACCGAGATGGCGGTAACAAACACGCTAGTAATAGACCACGTAACAGTAGACAACACAAAAATTAAAATAGTGAAGCAATTTAAATAACTTTGAGTTATTATAGTACACAACTTGCATGAAAAACCTGCTTGGAGAGACAGAGCCAATAAAATGATAAAAACTCAAAAACTAACATGGTCTACATACAATAAGAAATGTCATCAGTTCAAACACAATTAAAACACTACAAGACGGTGGTTCAGCCAGAGGTAACATAAGCAAGCGAGACACTTTTTAAACTGACTCAGAGTAACATACGACAAAATAGTGAAAGTAGAGAGTAAAATAGCTAGAACACATAAATAAAAATACCAGAAGGAAGAACAATGGCGGAGTGTGCCGAATGAAGTAGTGTGCAGGGAACTGGAGCCCACCATGGATACTATACGTAAAAAGAGGATCTCTTTCTTTGGCAACTTAATGACACCAGAAACCAGATTAGCAAGAAAAATTATGCAGAAACTGTGGAATCTGAAGCAACAAGTAGGATGGATCAAGGAAATTAAAGGGGATATGGGGGAACTAGATATAACCTTGGATGATCTGCAAAACAAGACAGAAAATCTCAAGAAACAAAGACAAGAAAATAATATTTAAACCAAAAGTATACAAACGACAGACAATGGAAAGGGTATTTACAGCTGAGGAAAGACAGGAAAGATGGGAACGAAATGGAAAGATCAGATGGGAACGAAATGAAAAGATCAGATGGGAACGAAATGAAAAGATCAGATGGGAACGAAATGAAAAGATCAGATGGGAACGAAATGAAAAGATCAGATGGGAACGAAATGAAAAGATCAGATGGGAACGAAATGAAAAGGTCAGATGGGAACGAAATGAAAAGGTCAGATGGGAACGAAATGAAAAGGTCAGATGGGAACGAAATGAAAAGGTCAGATGGGAACGAAATGAAAAGGTCAGATGGGAACGAAATGAAAAGGTCAGATGGGAACGAAATGAAAAGGTCAGATGGGAACGAAATGAAAAGGTCAGATGGGAACGAAATGAAAAGGTCAGATGGGAACGAAATGAAAAGGTCAGATGGGAACGAAATGAAAAGGTCAGATGGGAACGAAATGAAAAGGTCAGATGGGAACGAAATGAAAAGGTCAGATGGGAACGAAATGAAAAGGTCAGATGGGAACGAAATGAAAAGGTCAGATGGGAACGAAATGAAAAGGTCAGATGGGAACGAAATGAAAAGGTCAGATGGGAACGAAATGAAAAGGTCAGATGGGAACGAAATGAAAAGGTCAGATGGGAACGAAATGAAAAGGTCAGATGGGAACGAAATGAAAAGGTCAGATGGGAACGAAATGAAAAGGTCAGATGGGAACGAAATGAAAAGGTCAGATGGGAACGAAATGAAAAGGTCAGATGGGAACGAAATGAAAAGGTCAGATGGGAACGAAATGAAAAGGTCAGATGGGAACGAAATGAAAAGGTCAGATGGGAACGAAATGAAAAGATCAGATGGGAACGAAATGAAAAGATCAGATGGGAACGAATGAAAAGATACTAGGAAGTTAAGAGAGAATGAAACATGTGCTTACTGAAAAAGAAGACCAGGAAATGGTTGGTTGGTTGGTTGGTTGGTTGGTTTGGGGAAGGAGACCAGACAGCGTGGTCATCGGTCTCATCGGAATAGGGAAGGCTGGGGAAGGAAGTCAGCCGTGCCCTTTCAGAGGAACCATCCCGGCATTTGCCTGGAGTGATTTAGGGAAATCACGGAAAACCTAAATCAGGATGGCCGGAAGCGGGATTGAACCGTCGTCCTTCCGAATGACCAGGAAATGATTGACTAAAGTGGTCCAATGAGGCTGTAAAAGCAAATAATAAAATAATAACTCGGAAGAGCCAAAGAAACTGGTACACCTACCTAATATCGTGTAGGACCACTGCGAGCACGCAGTGACATGGACTCGACTAATGTCTGAAGTAGTGCTGAACGGAATTGACACCATGAATGCTGCAGGGCTGTCCATAAATCCGCAAGAGTACGAGGGGGTGGAGAAGTCTTATGAACAGCAAGTTGCAAAACATCCCAGATATGCTCAATAATGGTCATGTCTGATGAGTTTGGTGGCCAGAGGAAGTGTTTAAACACGGACAACTGTTCCTAGAGCCACTTTGTAGCAGTTGTGGACGTGTGGGATGTCGCATTGTCCTACTGAAATTGCTCAAGTCCGTCGGAATGCACAATGGACTTGAATTGGTGCAGGTGATCAGACAGGATGCTTACATACGTGTCACCTGTCAGAGTCGTATCTAGACATATCAGGGGTCCCACATCACTCCAACTGCACACGGCCCACACCATTACAGAGCCTCCACCAGCTTGAACAGTACCCTGCTGACATGCATGGTCCATGGATTCATGAGGTTGTCTCCATATCCGTACACATCCATCCGCTCGATATAATTCGAAACGAGACTTGTCCGACGAGGCAACACGTTTCCAGTCATCAACAGTCCAATGTGTTTACGGGCCCAGGCGAAGCGTAAAGCTTTGTGTCGTGCAGTCATCAAGGGTACACGAGTGGGCCTTCGGCTCCGAAAGTCCATACTGATGTTTCGTTGAATGGTTCACACGCTGACACTTGTTGGTGGCCCAGCACTGAAATCAGCAGCAATTTGCGAATGGGTTGCACTTCTGTCATGTTCAACGATTCTGTTCAGTCGTCGTTGGTTCTGTTCTTGCAGGGTCTTTTCTGGTCGCAGTGATGTCGGAGATTTGATGTTTTACCGGATTCCTGATATTCACGGAACACTCATGAAACGGTCGGACGGGAAAATCCCCACTTCATCGCTATCAGTGAGATGCTGTGTCCCAATGCTCGTGCGCCGACTGTAACACCACGTTGAGACTCTCTTAAATCTTGATAACCTGCCATTGTAGCAGCAGTAAGCGATCTGACAACTGCGCCAGACACTTCCTGTCCTACAAAAGGTGCGGCGCCCGAACTTCCTTATTTGAAACGCGCGGCACACAGCACTTGTTACTCATTGTTGCGTGGGTTTCGGTACAATCAGAAGTACAAGACTTAACGTTTTTTGAAGGTTACTTTAGTAGCGATCATGCTGTGGTCAAGAGAGGCGCGCGCGTTCGCCGTTGCGGCCTACATTTCGAATGGACGTTCGGCCATCAGAACTTAGCGTGCATTCAGTAAACAACGTCGTACCTGCAGGTCGTGTTCCGCATCAATTTTTATGTGGGTATACACCTTTATGGATACTGGAAGTGTGCAGAGAAAGAACCACCAGTACGCCTGAAAACTTCGAGAGGCTAAGGACGTCGGTTTTGGATTCCCCCAAACGATCTGCACGCAAACATGCAGCTGCCCTTGCAATTTCTGAACGCACCGCGTGACTAATTCTTCATGAAGAGTTGAAATTTCATCCGTATAAAGTGTGAGTGGTGCACACACGTCACCCAAGTGATTTTGTTTCACAAAAAATTGCCTGTGAAGCCTTGATCGATGAGCTGCCTCTTGACGCCTTAGTGTTCTTCAGCGACGAGGCACATTTTCATTTGTCTGGCTGCGTGAATAAACAAAAGTGCGGTACTGGAGTGGCACGAACGCCCGATAACTTCATGAGCAGCCCCTGCATATGGTTCAAATGGCTCTGAGAACTATGGCACTTAACTTCTGAGGTCATCAGTCGCCTAGAACTCAGAACTAATTAAACCTAACTAACCTATGGACATCACACACATCCATGCCCGAGGCAGGATTCGAACCTGCGACCGTAGCGGTCGCTCGGCTCCAGACTGTAGCGCCCTGCATGCAGAACGTGTGACTGTTTGGAGTACACTATCTAAAGTTGGCATTATTGGCCCATGGTTTTTCTGAGCGTTATGTTCACATGACTGAACAGTTCCTCCAGAACTTGAAGAAATATGTGTGGGTGATGTCTGGTTCCAACAAGGTGGTGCCACAGCTGACACGGCACGAACATCTATGACCATGTTGCGCGAGCTCTTCCCCGATCGTCTCACCTCTTTGAGAAGCTATCTCCAGTGGCCAGCGCGCTCGCCAGATTTAGCGTCATGTGACTTTTTCTTATGGGGCTGTCTCAAATCCTTGGCGTACACGAATCGTCCGCAGAGCCCGGCTGAGCTACGGAACAATATTCGTGTTGCTATTGCCAATACTGACAGACACACGTTGGAAAAAGTGCACCGAAACTTCCTATTTCGACTCTCCAAATGCATTGAGCAGAACGGAGGCCACCTTCAAGGTATCATTTTCTAAACTTAATGGAACAAAACTTAAGATGCTACTCTTCGTAAAGAAAAAAGAATTAAATTTATGTGTCTAACTCTGTCTGATTTATGATTTTTTTTAAATGGAAAAGTCTGTGCGCCCCACCCTGTGCAGGCGTTGCCGAACACTCGGCCTTATTCTGCCTGTTTACATATCTCTGTATTTGTATTCGCATGCCTAGAAAAGTTTCTCTGGCGCTTCAGTGTAATATTACAGATGTAATAGTGTAGTTAACCTAATTTCTCCGACACTCAATATTAATGCAATGGTTGTCATATGTTTTGCCAGGTGAAAGGGTAACAATTTCATGAGCGCCACACAAATTAAGAAATAATTTCGAACATTGTATTGACAGGTCTTTCTGTTTGAAAACGACAGAATTGCAGATCTTCAGTGACATTGTTTTTGTTGCACAAAAGGCGAAATATCACGTTTGGCAGGAAGCATTTAGATTTGTGATACTTTTGCTTAATGCAGTCCAGATACCGAAAAAATTTGAAGATAAGCAGGATAATATAGCTGAAAACGTTGATTAAAGACAAAACTCCTGTTGTGTATCAGATATTAACATCGTGCTGTCTCAAAATCTGTCATTCATCAAAGTTCGGATCTGAGAACCAAAATACATCTGTTAAAAAATATGTTCGGATTTTGTCTTAAAACATGTTTACCTATGGAATAAATTATTACTTTTTTACTGCAAGAAGCTTTACAGAAAATACTAAATTAATATAAAAACACTTTGAATAGCGTTACTCAGCTGATCTAAATATTGGTTGTGATACAACGACGTGAAGAGCAGTCTGCGTGATCTAAGGTCTAAGGCTTTCCGCTCTGCTGCCACGAAGTGCGGCTGTGTATCTGCAGTGTTGCTACGAATGGCGTTCACGCATTAGACACCTCCTGACGGCATGGACGCTGTCCGACAACACGTACACTCACATTCGCCACCGAATTGTCGGCCTAGCGGCAGACATTGGCTCCTACTACCTTGGTGCCCGGAAATATCGTTGGATGGCGTTTCCGGACCTGATTCGTACTCTCAATTTGTTTTTCAGAGGCCCCTACTAATCTTACAAGTTAATGGGTAAGTTTTATTTCAGCTGTTGTACTTTACTAATCA
Organism: Schistocerca piceifrons; assembly: GCF_021461385.2. Taxonomy (NCBI): domain Eukaryota; kingdom Metazoa; phylum Arthropoda; class Insecta; order Orthoptera; family Acrididae; genus Schistocerca; species Schistocerca piceifrons. The sequence continues at coordinate 7,113,255 of NC_060145.1, forward strand.
CTACGTAGTGAAGCGAGAGAAAGCGAACGTAGCGAAGAAATAGTGCAAGCCGATGATGTTTGAGGAGGATGGTGAACGCCCGTTGATGTTCTGGGTCCCCCCCCCTCCTAATCTACAACAATTCCATCACCAGTGGCATACGAATGCAGCAGTGCAACAATGGCCTGAGAACACACTTCAGTGCGAATTACAGATGTTTTGCACGCTGAAGGTTAGTTAATTGGACATGAGAGAACTTTGTGCTAGCCTAGAATCACTGTATAACGTAACATTAACTAAAAGATGTAAAACACTGAAAGAAAAAAAAATCTATTCATACACTTAACATTGAAATATTCCACCTTAAGGTGAATTATTCTCTATCTTTAATAACCCCGATGTTGAAGGAAAGAACTTCCACCTTACTGCTGGAGCTTGGCAATCAGTTTGATTTTCAGAAACCAATTACAATCTGAAGTAGGAGAGTCAAGGATAATTTTTAGTCCATGAATCGATGGGTAAGTGTCAAGCTACAAATTCAAAGGTCCGGTGTGCGATCTTTGTACCTTGTATATGTTACTGTCCGTTATGACCACGTTAACGTTGCACAATCAATTGTTGACGTCAAAAATAAAAAAAAAGGTATGCCGTGGTTTTGAGTATTCGCTAAACTGAAAAATTAGAACTCGTAGGTAGGTTTTACGATGATCATTCTCTTTCATCATCCTGAATGGAAAAGGGGAAAGGGTTCTAGGGGATGATACTAGTACCAGAAGTGCCCTCTGGCACCGTGAGGTGGGTCTAGGAATAGAAATGCAGATGATAATTTTGAGTGTGTCAACCGCCTGGTGCAAGTCTTTCTATTGAACGCCACTTCGGCGACTTGTGTGTCCCTAACCTACCCAGTTACCCAACCGGGAAAAGGTTAGCCACAGTTCAGTGTGGAACCCGAACGATGTGTCGTTTCTGGCGGACCTCCACATAAAAGATGTGGAAACTAGGTTAAAAAGCAGAGTGAACTCTCTCTGTTCCGACAAGGATTCGGTCCCACGACCTTATTTGCGGATATGCTCTTTACCGCCAGACCGCCAAGCCCTACGCAATGTACTAGTAGATGAAGATGCAGTAAGCAGCGCCTGGAGACACCTACCGCAGCAGACAGAGATGTGTTGAGGGTAGCATAATTACGGGCGTAGCTACCGATATGACCGTTGCAGTGATGTTTACAGGCACTTTGATGGAAGTGCTTGGCGCTCTATACACTCCACTGCGTAGCGCCTGTGTACATTGCAACGGTCACCTCGGTTCCTACTCCCGTAATTATGCAACCCTCCACACATCGTTGTCTGCTGCGGTAGGTGTCTCCAGGCGCTGCTTCATGTATCTTCATCTGCACTGCACAGGGCCTCGTGGCTTCGCGGTTAAGAGTGTGCCTGGAAATGTAAGGGTCGTGGGACCGAATCCTCGTCGGACCAGAGACTGTGCATTAATCGCGGGAAACGCACAGTTAATATAGTCTAACGAAACAGTAGAGACAGATGAAGTATGTTTTTGGGTAAGTTCTACCCTGAGCAAATAATTTGTTCTTTTCTACCCAGACATCTTCCCTGAATTTACAGCATCAGTGGTTTTGTAATTTTCTTCCTATTAAGTAACAGTGCAAATTCTTTTTACTGTCCGCATAGTCGAGGCGTCGTAAGTCATGGTATATCTATATGCACAGATACGGATGGCTGTAGTATCGCGTACACACGCGTATAAAAGGGCAGTGCATTGGGGGAACCGTCATTTGTCACGAGAAAAGGTTTACGACGTGATTATGGCCGCACGACGATAGTTAACACACTTCGAATCCGGAATGCCAACTGGAGCTAGACATTGTACAAACCATTTCAGAAATCGTTAGGAGAATTCAGTATTCTAAGAAAGTGTCAAGAGAATACTCAGAATACCAAATTTTAGGCGTTACCTCTCGCCACGGGTAACACAGTGGCCGACTGATTTGTCTTAACGACAGGGCAGCGGCGTTTGCGTAGACTCTTGAGTGCTAAACAGATGAGCAACACTGCGTGAAATAATCACTGTGGGAAGTATCCGTTCGGACCGTACGGCGAAATCTGCTATGGCAGCTGAAGACCGGCGACAGTGCCATTGCTAACAGCACGACATCGTCTGCAGAGCTCCTCCTGGGCTCATGACCGTATCGGTTGGACTGTAGACCACTGGCAAACCGTGGCCCGGTCAGATGATTTCCAATTTCAGTTGGTATGAGCTGATGGTAGTGTTCGAGTGTGGCGCAGACCCCAAGAGGCCATGGTCCCAAATGGTCAACAGGGCTCTGTGCAAGCAGGTGGTAGCTCCATAACGGTGTGCACTGTGCTTGTATGCAATGGACTGGGTCCTCTGGTCCAAATGAATGGATCATTGATCGCAAATGTTTATGTCCGCCAACTTGGAGACCATTTGCAGCCATGCATGGATTTCATGTTCCCAAACAGCGACGGAATTCTTATGGACGGCAATGCGCCATGTCACTGGGCCACGTTCTGAACAGTTCGAGCGAATGATTTGGCCACCCAGATCGCCCGACATGAATGCCTTCGAATTTTTATGAGACATAATCGGCAGGTCAATTCCTGCACAACATCCCTCACCGACAACACTGTCAATTATGGACGGCTATAGAGGCATCGTGCCTCAATATTTTTTGCAGGGGACTTCCAACGAGTAGCCGACTCTGTGCCACGTCGTGGTACTGCGACAAGATATTAGGAGGTACCCCATGACTTTCGTCGCCTCAGTGTATATACACTAGGGCGTACTGAAAGGTAATGTCTCCTAATTTTTAAGCAAAACTGACTTTATTGATATTCTACATCTTTATTCTTCTTGTCTATAATTTCGTTTCTCGACTTAGTCACCCAAGCAAGGCGAGACTAGTTTGTTGATAAAAGCACTGTTTAATGTTTGACGACCTCACCTCTGTTTGCACTGCTTGATCACTGTCAAAGTGAAGTCCTCGAAGGTGGTGTTTAAGGTTTGGAAACAGCTGACAGTGGGGTGGGGCCAAGTCGGGACTGTGTGGAGGATGACGGATGACGGCGGACCCGTGAAGCCGGGGCGCCGGACTGTTTCACATGTCGTAGCGCTCGTGTGTGGTCTGGCGTCGTCGTGCTAAAGGGAAGCGTGCACCGTGTGTGGACCAACTCTTCGAATTCGAACTGCCATTACAGCAGGCTGTTTCTCACCCACCGACACAATTAGGTTACACACTGCCGTGTTACACGCTACAATTCAGAGCGTTCGAGCGGTAGACGAGTGCAAATATGTAGACAAGAAGATTAGATGCACTGACTGTCAATTTTGTTTATGGGTTCTCATTCCCCCCCCCCCCCTCCACCCTCTCCCCAATGACTGTCCAGGTAATTTAAGCTTATTTAGCTACTTAATATACGAGGGCAGTTCAATAAGTAATGCAACACATTTGTCTCGGCCAATTTTGGTTGAAAAAACCGGAAATTTCTTGTGGAATATTTTCAAACATTCCCGCTTCGTCTCGTATAGTTTCATTGACTTCCGACAGGTGGCAGCGCTGTACGGAGCTGTTAAAATGGCGTCTGTAACGGATGTGCATTGCAAACAACGGGCAGTGATCGAGTTTCTTTTGGCGGAAAACCAGGGCATCTCAGATATTCATAGGCGCTTGCAGAATGTGTACGGTGATCTGGCAGTGGACAAAAGCACGGTGAGTCGTTGGGCAAAGCGTGTGAAGTCATCGCCACAAGGTCAAGCAAGACTGTCTGATCTCCCGCGTGCGGGCCGGCCGTGCACAGCTGTGACTCCTGCAATGGCGGAGCGTGCGAACACACTCGTTCGAGATGATCGACGGATCACCATCAAACAACTCAACTTGACACCTCTGTTGGTAGTGCTGTCACAATTGTTCACCAGTTGGGATATTCAAAGGTTTGTTCCCGCTGGGTCCCTCGTTGTCTAACCGAACACCGTAAAGAGCAAAGGAGAACCATCTGTGCGGAATTGCTTGCTCGTCATGTGGCTGAGGGTGACAATTTCTTGTCAAAGATTGTTACAGGCGATGAAACATGGGTTCATCACTTCGAACCTGAAACAAAACGGCAATCAATGGAGTGACGCCACACCCACTCCCCTACCAAGAAAAAGTTTAAAGCCATACCCTCAGCCGGTAAAGTCATGGTTACAGTCTTCTGGGACCCTGAAGGGGTTATTCTGTTCGATGTCCTTCCCCATGGTCAAACGATCAACTCTGAAGTGTATTGTGCTACTCTTCAGAAATTGAAGAAACGACTTCAGCGTGTTCGTAGGCACAAAAATCTGAACGAACGTCTCCTCCTTCATGACAACGCAAGACCTCACACAAGTCTTCGCACCCGAGAGGAGCTCACAAAACTTCAGTGGACTCTTCTTCCTCATGCACCCTACAGTCCCGATCTCGCACCGTCGGATTTCCACATGTTTGGCCCAATGAAGGACGCAATCCGTGGGCGGCACTACGCGGATGATGAAGTTATTGATGCAGTACGACGTTGGCTCCGACATCGACCAGTGGAATGGTACCGTGCAGGCATACAGGCCCTCATTTCAAGGTGGCGTAAGGCCGTAGCATTGAATGGAGATTACGTTGAAAAATAGTGTTGTGTAGCTAAAAGATTGGGGAATAACCTGGTGTATTTCAATGCTGAATAAAACAACCCCTGTTTCAGAAAAAAATGTGTTGCATTACTTATTGAACTGCCCTCGTATAAGGTAATCTATGACTAAATTTCCGTCGTGTCCCTTCATTCGTTTTCTGTTTTCACTCATTCAACCTCTTTCCTCCCCTCCTCCCCCCCCCCCACCCCCCGTTCCTTTATGTCAAATCTTCTACCTCCTTTCCCTACTGCCCTTTCTTTTTCCCTACAGTGTCTTATACTTATAGTGGAACATTAAAATTTCACTTTAAACAAATGGTTCCACACCCATCCCACCCATCCCCCATCTTCTTTGGTTATGCTACTTAAAATTAGGATATTTTTTAAGCACTCAGCTAAATTCAATGCACTTCACTATCGTAAATTTAGTACTAAATATTTTGGTCAGCTTAATTATTTCTATTTGTCTGTCAGACGATCTCTTTCACAGATCTACGTTGTTTACTACCAGACAGACTCCATTGTATCATTTGCCTGTTTCCATGTATTGCTTGACCGATTTTCGTCTGTTGGTTTGTTATTCACTTTCGATGTGAATAAACCTTCAGGTGACAATTGTTCTGCACATTTAATATATGGCTGACAGTATTATTTACTATGGTTGGCCCGCAACAGGAACTAATAATCATTTACATCATGGTACAGCATTCCTGCCATTTACGCCTGTAACTACGATGATGTAACGCTACACTAGCTTATCCAATTTTGCAGTGTGTAACGTTTTGTATTTCCTCGTTTATGCTGAACTTGAAAATTCTCCATGACGGAACTAGTGGCGGAATACACAATGAAAGGGCTGAATTTCAAAATTTAAATAGCGTACTGATGAAGTAAAAAATACACAAAACTGCATGTCTACCTTATTAATACATGCATCGGTTTCTGTCTCTCTCCATGTTTTGCTGTTTTGCGTTATACCTTTTTTCCTCTTTGTCATCTACTACCGTAGCAAAATTAAAGTATAAAACTTTATTAGTACATCACAAATTTATTACTGCATATGTTACACTATTGTGGCTTACATTATCTTATTCCATGTGAAATATCGTGTGCGCGTCCGTGTGCATTCTGTGAGAGACCTTTTGAAAACCTTCTGAACGAAACAATATTGTCAATAAAACATCTCACGATGGAATACCTGAACGGGATGATGAAGTTAGAATTGTGAGACACTAACAGCAGCCTACACGAAGTTCGCGAACTGACACCGCAAATCAGTCTGACCATCTTCTGAGCTAAGAATAGTCTTGGTGAGTACACAGAATTGCCCCGAAATGTAAGTCCATTCCAGACCACAGAGAAATTAAACAAGCCTTTCCGCTTCAGTGTCAGAGGCATACTGAAGTGACAAAAGTCAGGCGATGTGTCTTAAAATCGTATTTGACCACCTTTTGCCCGGCAGAGTGCAGAATCTCGACGTGGAAAAAACTGAATCTTTAGAAGTCCCCTGCAGAATTACTGCGCCATGCTGCCTCTATAGCCGTTCGTAGTTGCGAAAGTGTTGCCGGTGCAGTACAGGGTGATTCAAAAAGAATACCACAACTTTAAAAATGTGTATTTAATGAAAGAAACATAATATAACCTTCTGTTGTACATCATTACAAAGAGTATTTAAAAAGGTTTTTTTTCGCTCAAAAACAAGTTCAGAGATGTTCAATATGGCCCCCTCCAGACACACGAGCAATATCAACCCGATACTCCAACTCGTTCCACACTCTCTGTAGCATATCAGGCGTAACAGTTTGGATAGCTGCTGCTGTTATTTCTCGTTTCAAATCATCAATGGTGGCTGGGAGAGGTGGCCGAAACACCATATCCTTAACATACCCCCATAAGAAAAAATCGCAGGGGGGTAAGATCAGGGCTTCTTGGAGGCCAGTGATGAAGTGCTCTGTCACGGGCTGCCTGGCGGCCGATCCATCGCCTCGGGTAGTTGACGTTCAGGTAGTTACGCACAGAAAGTGCCAATGTGGTGGCGCTCCATACAGTTGATTGTGGAATTTGCAGCTCTCTGCTAGCTCTGCGAGTCGATTTTCCTGGGCTGCAAACAAATGCTTGCTGGATGCGTGCTACATTTTCATCACTCGTTCTCGACCGTCCAGAACTTTTCCCTTTGCACAAACACCCATTCTCTGTAAACTGTTTATACCAACGTTTAATACACCACCTATCAGGAGGTTTAACACCATACTTCGAAATGCACGCTGAACAACTGTCGTCGATTCACTTCTGCCGTACTCAATAACACAAAAAGCTTTCTGTTGAGCGGTCGCCATCTTACCATCAACTGACGCTGACGCCTAGTCGACAGCGCCTCAAGCGAACAAATGTACAACTAAATGAAACTTTATAGCTCCCTTAATTCGCCGACAGATAGTGCTTAGCTCTGCCTTTTGTCGTTGCAGAGTTTTAAATTCCTAAAGTTGTGGTATTCTTTTTGAATCACCCTGTATTTTGTGCACGAACTGACCTCTAGATTATGTCCTACAAATGTTCGATCGCTGTCCAGATCGTTAGCACGAACTGTCCAAAATGTTCTTCAAACCTATCGCGAACAACTGTGGCTCGCTGAATCGGCACATTGTCGTCCATAAAAATTACACCAGTTTTAGGGAACACGAAGTCAGTGAATGACTGCAAAATCGTCTCAAAGTAGCCGAGAATAGCAATTTCCAGTCAATGATAGGGTCAGGTGGAGAAGAGGACCCAGTCCATTCCACGGTAACACAGCCCACACCATTAGGGAGCCAACGCCAGCTTGCGCAATGCCTTGTTGACAAGCTGGGTCTGCGTCTCGCTCTAACTCTGCCATCAGCTCTTACCAGCTGAATTCGGGACTCATCTGGGCAGTCCACGGTTTTCCAGTCGTGCAGGGTCCAACCGACACGGTCACGAGCCATGGAGAGGCGCTGCAAGGGATCTCGTGCAGTTAGCAAAGGCACTCGCGTCGCTCATTAGCTGCCACAGCCCATTAACGGCGCATTTCGCCGCACTATCCCAACAGATAGGTTCGCAGTACGCCGCACATTGATTTATGTGGTTATTTCACGCAGTGTTGCTTGTCTGTTAGCACTGACAACTGTACGCAAACGCCACCGCTCCCGGTCATTAAGTGAAGGCTGCTGGTCACCACGTCGTCCATGGTGGGAAAGAATGCCTGACATTTGGTATTCTCGGTACACTCTTGACGCAGTGAATTTCGGAGTACTTAATTCGCTAACGGTCACTGAAATGGGATGTCCCATGCGTCTAGCTCCAGTTCCGCGTTCAAAGTTCATTAAGTCCGGCCGTGCAACCACAATCACGTTGAAAACCTATTCCCACGAATCCTATTAGTCAAGCTGACAGCTCCACCAGTGCACTGCTCTTTTGTTTATTGTGTACGCGATACTATCGCATATCGCTATCCGAAGCCTTCTCACCTCAGTGTATCTTCTGCTCAGGATCTTTAAATTTGTACTTCCAAGAGAGCCTTGAATTTGCTAACTGCCATAAAAATTTAAAATGGTCGACTTCACTGAGCTGGACCAGTTTCGGCCAATTAAGCTTCTCTTCTACAAGCGTTCCATGTCATAATATGCAGTTTTGAGCAGACAACACACAAGTAAGCAGCTTCCAAAATTCTAGTGTATTGTGACAAAGAAAAAAGATACACAGTACAGCAGAGCGATTTTATTTTCGTCACTACATCATTTGTTTCGAATAGAGACGACCAGGTTGCTGCTGTTGCTAGTCATGAGCCGCAGTTTTGCAACATTTCATTTCATTTCATTAAGCGAAACCGAGCGAGGTGGTGCAGTTGTTAGACATTGGACTCGCATTCGGGAGGACGACGGTTCAATCCCGCGTCCGGCCATCCTGATTTAGGTTTTCCGTGATTTCCCTAAATTACTCCAGGCAAATGCCGGGATGGTTCCTTTGAAAGGGCACGGCCGAATTCCTTCCCCTTCTTTGCCTAATCCAATGAGACCGATGACCTCGCTGTCTGGTCTCCTTCCCCAAACAACCCCCCAACCCATTAAGCGAAATCACGGTTAAGATTCTTCGAGACAGTAGCAGTCGTAGAACTCTGTAAGGTAGATGGTGGAATACCCGGCATTTTCCAAATCCTGACAAGGAAGGAAGATTTGAGTTTAACCTGCCGTCGACGACGTTATTACAGATGGAGCATACGGTCGGACAGGAAAAAGGGAAAGAAAATACGGCTGTGTCTTTTTCCAAAGGAAACATTGCATCATCGACGCAGGTAGAGTTAAGGAAACCACAGAAAAGGTCCTGTCTTACCGAATTACAGTTCCGTGCTTTTATCACTGCACCAAATAGTCTGGTAATAACCGTTAAAATAACGCTAGTCGATCAGCCGTGTGTATGGTTCCTATTATTATCTACTGGGAATGTATTACGCTTCTATCCCTGTACTTGACACCATACTACTTACGAAAAGAAAAAAATTTTCACTCCATGTCACATGATCCGAAACATGCCCCAAATATACGAACAGAACACACGATTCCTTTGTTTCTCTAACGCTGTGTAATTTTTAGCTGCAGCGCTAAACGTTCTTCTGGATTGTCCCTGCTTCTCCTAATCTACCTTCAGGTGTCACTTTTATTCTTCAAGACAGTACTCTTGTGAGAATTTTACATCTGTACGCTCTTACCTTCTCCGGAACCGTAATAGCTCCATTCTTTTCGAAATGTCACCCAACTTCCCCAGTTTCATAAATTTTCAAAATTAAAAAAAATTGATAAATTTTCGCGTTGTGCTTGTTAGCCTGTGAAAAGAGCTTATTATCTGCAATGAAGTGTACACTAGTCCTGAAGATGGTAGAGAATATTTCCTCGCGTGATCGCAAACTTACTGCAATGAACAGAATTAATGTTACTTGCTTTGACACATGCCATTAACAGTATGAATTTGAAATTTTCCGTTTACCTCTCGTATATCGCATTGCTTTCCTGCAGATTTCTAGTGACATTCTAACAGTGCAGAAACGGTGCTAACGAGAAGGCAGCATACATAGGTTTGCACTTTTCATCTGCATGACTTGTGGTTTCAAGAACATTCGCAATATAAGGATATCCTACGAAGGCCGCATGGCAATGTGCAGAGGTGTGACCTGTGTTGACATGAAAGTACCTGAAGTAACCATCTCTAAAGCAATACAGAAACACTAATTCCACAGCCGCTCTCTCGTGTTGCTAAGGAGGAAATTGCGTGACCTCGAACGACCAGAATCACGCGAAAATGTGCTACGAATATCAAATGCAGAACTGCGCGTCTTAACAAGAGACACATTTGAATGACGACTTACTCAAAGGAGTGGAATTTAGGTGACGCAAAATAACCAAATATCGATACAATAGGATCAAAGCCACTGAACTTGTTCCTGTATTTGCGCTGCCTGAACAACATTCTTTTTCTACTGATCTGACAGTGGTGCACAGATATTCGGTCATCCAAAGGCAACTGTGGGATTACGATGATTTTTCTACTGATCTGACAGTGGTGCACAGATATTCGGTCATCCAAAGGCAACTGTGGGATTACGATGATGTCAGAATGGAATAGAACAACACGCACATCTGACTTTTCACACTCAAGAACGCTTCTGAATTCAGGCTGTCAAATATTAACCACTACCCTAATTACATTTTCAAATGTTGACATTGGAGTGCTTGAATGAAGAAGCGATTTTTAATGTGATAAAGTCCGATGTGCAAATTATTGTACTCCACTTTGCTTCGACCACTTCATTGAGATCATTCCTCATCTGCACTTTGAATAGCTGCGTAACATTATCAAGTCGGCGTGAAACTAACTACGTAATTATTTTAAGCGGAGAGAAATAGAAAGTCACTATGCTGACATGTATGTTTTTGGTCCTGTTATATCGGTATTTTATTCCTTAACGTTACAAAAATTCCTCTTTTAGCCCTTGAATAGGAGATCATTCAAATATATATCGTCGTAAGACGCGTAGCTTTGCGCTGGAATGGCTCATACCACGATTTTTGGGGTGAGCCGCTTGTAAGGATGTCCCATATTCCTCGTAAGCATGTTTTTAGCGCCGTTCTGAGTGTTCGTGGTCACACACTTCCCTTTTACCAAAAGAAGTGAAATCAGCAGACAGAAAGGGAGATGAAGTAAGACTAAGGATCGGAGAGGAATGAAAACTGCTGGAAATCGTACAAATAATGAAATCGTGGCTGGTACGTGTATAAGGAAGAAATTGTTTGCAGTTTAGGATCATCAAAGGAACAAGTACACCGACGGAGATTAAGAAGAAGATGATGGCTTGGAATTCTGGATGACATTAAAAATGGGCGAAGTTAGCTGCAGATTGAAGAGGAAGTGGTGGTGGTGGTACGTGACAGATGAAAATAGGGAGCGTCCGTTCGGTATCTGTTGTAAGACATACCAAAGAAGATGGGATAAGGAGAAATTCGGCCCCACTTTGAATCTGTGCTCTTTTTCAACTGTTGAAAGAGTTGGAACAGCCTCCTTTCGATGTATCTCCTTTGACGATAAACCGTCCGAAACAAAGGACTTTATCACACACCGTATTCCCGTTTATTCATTTTAATGGAACGCAAACAGCACGGCTACTTAAAAAATCATAATAATTAAAACTACTCAAAAGACCAAGCTAGTATTTGACTGACAATGTTACACAACATGCACGAGCATAATTCGTGGATATCAACGCTATCTCTGTAGTACGCAAAAATCCTTTCAACTTGCCTCTCCTAAACATAATAATAATAGCCTAGTAATAGCGGTTACTACTGCCAGTAATGCTTGGCGCTTTGTCACATAAGTATAGGAACAAATGCACCCACTTAAACCTTGATGTAGGTTGTAACTTTTAATTAAACGGCAGTAGTTAGTGTTCTGTGGCAGATAAATCATACATAGTTCACCGTTATTAATTTAAAGATTTGTTAATTTGCAGCATGTTTGTTACTGTCGTGGTCTTCAGTCCGAAGACTGGCCTGGAGCATCATATCGCGCTGTTCTATCCCGTGCGAGTGTCTTCATCTCTAGCTGCAGGAACCTCCGGCCATTTGAATGTTGAAATGTGTGTGAATTCCTAAGGGACCAAACTGCTAACGTCATCGATCCCTAGACTTACACACTGCTTACAAATTAACTTATGCTAAGAACAACACACACACAAAAACACACACACACACACACACACAAAAACACAAACACACACACACAAAAACACAAACACACACACACACACACACAAAAACACAAACACACACACACACAAAAACACAAACACACACACACAAAAACACAAACACACACACACACAAAAACACAAACACACACACACACAAAAACACAAACACACACACACACAAAAACACAAACACACACACACACACAAAAACACAAACACACACACACAAAAACACAAACACACACACACAAAAACACAAACACACACACACCACAAAAACACAAAAACACACACACAAAAACACACACACACACACAAAAACACACACACACACACAAAAACACACACACAAAAACACACACACACACACAAAAACACACACACACACACAAAAACACACACACACACACACAAAAACACACACACACACACACAAAAACACACACACACACACACAAAAACACACACACACACACAAAAACACACACACAAAAACACACACACAAAAACACACACACACACACACACACACACACACACACACACACACACACCCGAGGGAGGACTCGAACCTCCGGCGTGGTACTCTGCATTTGGTTCACACGCTGCCAGCCGCCGACCGCATTCTACGAAACAGGAACTGATCGTCTGTTCTCCTTGCGGGATAAAATGTCTTCACGTGTGTGGTGGTTACTTTTGAACAGAAATATAGCCACCGTTCCGTTGTGGCGGCTGTTTCATTTGAGTGCCCTTCGTAATTCTGATAGATTCTGTCAAGTTCCCTCGGGATATCTGGTGCTGTGTGTACTATGTAGCGTGGAAAACTCACTGTATTATGAAGTGTCACTGACTGCGTTCCGTGATAGACGCTGAACTTCTTGAAACTCAACTGCCACTTCTTTCGACTTCGCTAATGTTCTTGTGGCCTTTAAATTTGCCCGCATACAAGGATCCGGCGATTTTAGTTGAATCGGTGTTGAATGACCAGTAAATACCGTAAAAATAAAAGTATTTAATTATTTACTGCAGGTTGCGGCAGAAACAAAATCCTACCACAGACATCAGAGCCCAACCATCATGTTTCAGGACGGATTGTTGAAACACCTGTAGCAAATGAAGTCTAACATCGCTCTCTTTACCTCTTCCCTTGCGTTTTCCACACCTAGTACGCGGTCTGCTTTATACAGGGTTTAGCTAATTTTATTTTAGTATTTAAGTTGATGACCAGATGCCCTTCCTGAGGCCACAATCGTCAAGGTAACCTAAGGGAGTGAAGCCGTGTGCAGCATCTGTCTGTAAATAGTGTAAACTTAGTTTTGTGTGTTCTCGTATTTTAGCTGTTTGTGGCTCTTATTCTCTGAGAATAAATTTGGGGACGAGGCCAGTATTTGTCAGACGAGCGTGCGGACCCACCTACAATACATACTCAAGCTGGCCAGTCTGCCAGCCCGTGGTCGTTAACCCGCGGCGCGGATTCGTTCTGGGCTGGCTCACCTCCCGGACTGACGACGAAGTGCGCTGCGCTTTACGCTGCACGAGCATGTCGTGTTCGAACAAAGTGTAATTCATTTTCACATACTTACTGGTGGCTCAAGCGCCTAACTCATAAACGAAGGTTTAGAGATAATACTCTTATGATCTTTAAAAAACGAAATTACTCTATGTTTATGGACTTTCGTATCTCCACGAGGTCCCGAAATGCCCTTTAGAAGTGTTTACTTGTCGATAATAAATCACTGCCCAGTTGAGTAACGTATGAAGAGTCGTTATGTACTTGCCAATTTGTGTTTATCGTCCACTGACATAAGCTAGATTGATATCTCGTGGCGATAAGCACTGAACATTGGTCAACACAGATTCGAGGACGGCCTGGTCGAAGTCCACGCCGTCGTGTAAGGACAACCGCAAAACTCCAGGGAAAAATCTGTGTCTAAGCGAGCGTGTGTTCTCGTTTGATACGACTAACCGTGCTGAACAACAGTACTGTTATAAACATACACGTCTCGGTTTACTCGCTGTCTAATTAAGACACCGTTGGTTTTCGTACTTACCGTGAATGTCAACAGCGGGACATGCAGGACATAAATAGCTGGAATTGCGTAGCACTGTATCAGAAGCAAAGTGCAAATATAAAGGTGAATAGCATTGTAATGCTTTCGCACTTACTAAAGTAATCAAGGCTATTCTACTGTGGTCGAATGAATTCCTTGGAGAAATCCAACGTTTCGTTTATCTGCGAAGGATATCTTCAAGGAGGGTTCTAACTTGTTTGAAGGTCCATTTCACACCCTGGCCCGCTACTGACAATTTCGTTTCCGTTTCCGCTTGCTGCTCTGCGAGGCGTGACGTCATGCTTTCAAAACTGTCATTCTCCAACACCCTCTGGCATATGTTTGTTTAGGTTACATTGTAACAGCTTTACCTTCGTAACCAAGAAGGATTGTACACATGTTTCACGGTATGTTTTATTCGCATTAGTCTCTGCTAAATATTTCCTTTTCATCCTAAAATGTACACTATAAGGAACTACTGACGTATTTATAAATACTACTTAACTTTTAAGCAATTTTTTTAAAAAAATAACATTACCATTTTTATTATTAGGTTGCAAAGCCCAACTAAAAAATTCTTAGTTTATAAAACCGAACCGATCTTTCAAATTCCCCGAAAACCGTCATCAATAGATTTGACCATTGTTCTATTTGCATATTCAGTCTTCCTCATTCTTTTCAGTTTTTCTTTACTAGTACGCCAATCGCAAAGGGTTCTTTCTTTTGGTGGAGGGCCGAAATGCTGCTTAGCTGCTCTGTTTCCGCGCTGTTCTGCATATGCTATCACTTTCAATGTATAGCCCGTAACATATGAACAGCTTTTATTGTTTCCATTACGAAACTGCTAGCTAAAATATTGTACTGTTACCGATAGCACAGATCATTTTCAGTTCAAGTCCACTGGCACCGTAGACTGCCATGACGCATCGTAGGCTGGGCAGTGTTCTGGGTTTGTCATAACAGAGCGGGAGAAGGTAAGTGGTGGCAAGCTAGTGAATCCCCGAAACATGTTCGTCGCATCGGTGCACTGCTGCTCCCAGTTGAATCCAATGTTGGCAGAGAGAGACAGGTTTCCCGCGACATCGAATACATAGTCTTTTTAAGACTGTCGGGAATTTTAAAAAACAAACACTGGACTTTTTATATTACTTTCAAGTATAAGAAGTACCTAAATTTTGGAGGCAAGTTTTCGAAGAAAAATGCATCTTATAGTCCGTAAAATACGGTAAATTATTTGGTGGGTAAAGTCGGAAGCTACGTGAGGCTGTTAGCGGATAACGGCATTGGATCTAGGGAAGTTGCAACGCCAGAAAGCTATATATAACAGGGGAACTATCAGACCTGTTTATCGTGGATTTTGGTGAATCGTAGGTGTGCAGCAGAGGGACCTTCCCAGTACCTGGCTAGCGGCTTTTCGCGCGACGGTCCCTGGCTTCGGAGAAAATGCATTTTTAAGTTTTACGCGTCCCTCCTATGTGCGTAAAGTCAATTATGTTTCGGCCGAACAAGTGTAGCGCAGATGCTGAGGTTCGCGGCTACCAGCCTGGCGGTAGGGGTTCAAATCCCGCCCGTAAACCTCTTATTTTTATCGGAAAGTAGGGCCTATAGGCTTTAATTAAATAGTATCTGTCATGCAAAATTATTCAAATATAGTCATTTCAACCGTAGCAATTTCGTTAATAAAATCAATCATTACAGCACACTTTCTGCAAATGTGTAATCCGTTCGTTACGTAACGGATTACAGAATCTTCTTACTTGTTATCGCCTGATTTGCTAAAATATGATTCCGGATGGTGTTTGTAGCAGAAGCAATCTAAATTCTTAGGATACCACGCACATTTAATAAAAGCTACTGCCTTGCAAGCGCACGGTTTATTTTTTTCAGAAGCGACACCGGCAAATACTGGTTTACATTTAAAAAGAATGTTCCCGATGCGAACCATGCATGTTTGATCATTCCTTTGAGAGCAGATGTACTGAACTGAGGCAGAGTTATGGAATGTATTTTATGGAATCTTTCATCGAAGCGATTTCTCTATTAGTCTTTAGCAAGTCTGAAGGATTTTGAACTTTTTTTCGTGATAATTTCAACTTGCCTGTAAAAATAAACATCACGAGGTTGGCGAAGTGGAGTATTTTTAGTGGGATGGTTTTTATGGTGTAGGCGGATGCTTGTATTTCATCTACAAGGATTTGATCCTAAAATATCTTATCAATCTCCACTCCCCATGAATCAGTCATGTAAAGAAATTTACCTTGTCCCCCGTACGGAAGATAACAGGGAGAACTCTTCACGCAGCTCTTTCGTGAACTTCCCTGATTTCATGCAGGTCACAAAACTATATTTTCTAACTTACGAGTCAACTCGTAAATTATTTTTTGAACTATACGAACAGATTTCCAGCGTGGTTATTGCATACATAAGAAAATGCAAGGTGACATCTTTCCTGGCCCGTTTATAATATACTATGCTACGCAAGAATAATTAATCTGGCTTATGTCTATTTTCGCACTTTGTTTCCCAAGGCTATTAATTAAATAATCGAAATCAAAATAAGGGATGAATACTTTCTTCTGTATCTGGAATCCTTTCACAGCTGCTAATACTTCGTCTAATTAAGTCGGGTGATGCTGAGGGAATTAGATTAGGAAATGAAGCACTTAAAGTAGTAAAGGAGTTTTGCTATTTGGGGAGCAAAATAACTGATGGTCGAAGTAGAGAGGATATAAAATGTAGGCTGGCAATGGCAAGGAAAGCGTTTCTGAAGAAGAGAAATTTGTTAACATCCAGTATTGATTTAAGTGTCAGGAAGTCATTTCTGGAAGTATTCGTATGGAGTGTAGCCATGTATGGAAGTGAAACATGGACGATAAATAGTTTGGACAAGAAGAGAATAGAAGCTTTCGAAATGTGGTGCTACAGAAGAATGCTGAAGATTAGATGGGTAGATCACATAACTAATGAGGAAGTATTGAATAGGATTGGGGAGAAGAGAAGTTTGTGGCACAACTTGACCAGAAGAAGGGATCGGTTGGTAGGACATGTTCTGAGGCATCAAGGGATCACCAATTTAGTATTGGAGGGCAGCGTGGAGGGTAAAAATCGTAGAGGGAGACCAAGAGATGAATACACTAAGCAGATTCAGAAGGATGTAGGTTGCAGTAGGTACTGGGAGATGAAAAAGCTTGCACAGGATAGAGTAGCATGGAGAGCTGCATCAAACCAGTCTCAGGACTGAAGACCACAACAACAACAACAACAACAATACTTCGATCATCGTTGATAACTGTCCACGTATTCACGATTTTAACTACGGATCACAAACAGAATACGCATTTGAAGAAAGTGTTCTGTAACGATCGTTTTATTAATGAAATTACTACGGTGAAAGTGACTACTTTTGAGTATTTCGCCGGCCGCACAGGTAGGGTTATACAGGTACTAGCATTCGGCCTGAAAGTTAGTGCAGGTGCACTTATAGCTGCACTTATACAGTGCTTGGACCTCAATTCTTGGATAGAGCAACGTTATAAGTCGAGGACTCTACATGGGAAGAGCATGTAGAGATTTTAGAGAGGGTACTATGAAAATTCGCAGAAGCAGGGGTGACAGCAAACCTAGAGGAATACAAGTCTGACAGTCACCAAATCAAATTTATAGGACATTTCATTTCGCACTTAGGCAACGATTCTGATCCTAAGAAAATGCAAGCGAATTTTCTCAACCGAGTACGATTAACCAATTAGAGGTTCTCATCGGTCTCTTGTCGTTTTTCCGGAGTTTTGTGCCCGATTCGATTTTGAACAGTGGACCACTGTTGGGAGTACTGCGGAAAAACGCACCGTGGGTGCGGTCAGCAGAATGCCAGAGAGCGTTTGCGACAGTCAAACACGTGTTGTTAGAAGCAAACCTGCTGTATCACCCGAACATGACTCGAGTTCTGTATTGCAACAGAAGCTTCTTCGTACGGTCTAGTATGTTGTGTGTTTTAAGTAGAAGAAGCGGACGGTTGCAAAGAAATACGAGAGATCGTTTTTGCAAGTCGAGTGTTCACAAGTTGTGAGCGATCGTATTTAGCAACGGAGCTGGAGGCCTTAGCGGTTGTTTGCCCTCTAACCTTACAAGAGTGTATTAAAGAATGTGACGACGTAGCTGCAGATGCTTTATCACGCCTACTGCCTGTTATGGATGAACTTACCGAGTTGATTGAACAGGCTTCCGAGTATAAAGCGTTACTGGTTAGGGATGGAACACATGGGCAAAAGATGTTTCGCATGTGTAAAGACATGGCCGAATTGCAAAACTCAGATCCGACTTGGAATGAAGTAAATATAGCCTTGTCCCAAATCCAGTGTGTGTCCCAAGCGAACGATACAAAATAGGAAATTCATTCCTGTTCCATAGGAGGCACGTAAACGCAGACGTGTGGTCCGTGTGTGTTCTACAGTCGTGCTTGAAAGATTTCATCTGGGACACACACATGACTTGCGGCCGCATAGCAATGAATAAGTGTGCAGCAATCACAAAGAGGTACTTTCATGCCAATAACCTCGAAAGACAAATACAGAGGGTAATACGAGCCTGTGAAATATGCAGGAGACCGAGCCCATGAACTGTTCAAATGAGAACCTGTTACATACGGCAGCACCAAGCAGTCCTTTACAATTAGTGTCAACATAGCGGCAAAGACTTGGACTTATTCAAAGGAAACCATAAAAGCATTTAATTATGAAACCAAAAATAAGTTTCAAACACGAGACACCAGGCCACCCTGGTAGAGGTGAACCTTAGCCACTGCAGTAGGCTCGGTCTGTCGAAACGCTGTTAACTTTACGTAAAGGCGTTATGCATAAAACTACAATAAGAATTTTCTTAGAGAGCAGCTGCGTTCTCTGAAAATCCCCTAGCTAGGTACTCAGACAAATCGTACTTCAAAATAACTAATACCATCCGCAACTCGCTGATTAACGGGTCCCCTTGTAAAGGCAGCAAGACATGAAGGGAGTCTACTCTTGGCGCAGAAACTAGTGATACTGTGGTGTCACCGCCAGGCACCACACTTGCTAGGTGGTAGCCTTTAAATCGGCCGCGGTCCGTTGGTATACGTCGGACCCGCGTGTCGCCACTATCAGTGATTGCAGACCGAGCGCCGCCACACGGCAGGTCTAGAGAGACATCCTAGCACTCGCCCCAGTTGTACAGCCGACTTTGCTAGCGATGGTTCACTGACTACATACGCTCTCATTTGCCGAGACGACAGTTCAGCATAGCCTTCAGCTACATCATTTGCTACGAACTAGCAACGCGCCATATTCAGTTACTATAATTACTTCAAGAATGTATTCTGAACAGATAATGTTGTGAATCATGTACCGTTAAGAGCGACGTTCTTCATTAATGGATTAAAGTTAGGTATGAAACTAATTACGTCCGCTTTCTGAATTCTAATTCCTTGTCATGTTCCAGACCTCACGTCAGTATAGTTCTTCCCTCCTCACGCCAGCCTGCGTCAGCTAAAACGCGTGCATTTCGGCCTCCACTCGTAATACGGTGCTGGCTCTTCTGCTAACACAGCAGATACTCTCTTAATGTAAATAAATGGATGCTATTACGTGGAAATGGGTGAAAGAACGTTAGACTTGCATTACGCTACTGGCGATGAATATTCACACAGTAACAGCGTCCTGGAGTGACCAAAAATGAGGCGTCATCATAAAACCAGTTGCTCCAGAAGCAGTTGCCAGGATGAGATTAACATGAAGTATTACATAAAAAATGCATTTCACCCTCAAATGAATTAACACACTTGAGGCTCGTTCCTAGAATTATTGAGTTAGTACGTCAGTGCAGGACCCGTCTCAAACAAGACTAAAGGCAGAGATAGCTTAGATTTAAAAACGAGCAGCGCGTTTCATGTGGTGTTCATTTAGAAAACGTGACAATGTCAAGGAGATTATTATCGAATTCCAGTGGCGGATGCTTTACACTGAACGATAAAACACATGAAGCACACAGAAATGGGGAAGGAAACTAAATGAAGCTTCAGGTTGAGAGGGTATGTGATGTTTCAGTGACTACAAATTCGAGTCAAATTTACAAACCACTTGGCAGTATGAGGCCACTGGTGACTATGACGTTGCGCAAACTGTGGCCTGAATGGAAGCACCGACTCGATTGGGAATGGTGTCTGAGCGTTGGTGCCATTGGTAGGTGGGCATCGTGTACGAGGGATACTTGCGTCGTTTTCTTCTCGTGTGTTTACTGGCGCCACTATGTTCGCTAGCATTGCCAGTCCACGAATAGCAGCAGCAGCAGCGATTATCGATATCCAGTAACCGAGTATATCTACATCTACATCCATACTCAGCAAGCCACTTGACGGTGTGTGGCGGCGGGTACCCTGAGTACCTCTATCGGTTCTCCCTTCTATTCCAGTCTCGTATTATTCGTGGAAAGAAGGATTGTCGGTATGCCTCTGTGTGGGCTCTAATCTCTCTGATTTTATCCTCATGGTCTCTTCGCGAGATATACGTAGGAGGGAGCAATATACTGCTTGACTCTTCGGTGAAGGTATGTTCTAGAAACTTCAACAGAAGCCCGTACCGAGCTGCTGAGCGTCTCTCCTGCAGAGTCTTCCACTGGAGTTTATCTGTCATCTCCGTAACGCTTTCGCGATTACTAAATGATCCTGTAACGAAGCGCGCTGCTCTCCGTTGGATCTTCTCTATCTCTTCTATCAATCCTATCTGGTACGGATCCCACACTGGTGAGCAGTATTCAAGCAGTGGGCAAACAAGTGTACTGTAACCTACTTCCTTTGTTTTCGGGTTTCATTTTCTGAGGATTCTTCCAATGAATCTCAGTCTGGCATCTGCTTTACCGACGATCAACTTTTTATGATCATTCCATTTTAAATCACTCCTAATGCGTACTCCCAAATAATTTATGGAATTAACTGCTTCCATTTGCTTACCTATTTTGTAGCTAAATGATAAGGGATCTATCTTTCTATGTATTCGCAGCACATTACACTTTTCTACATTGAGATTGAATTGCCATTCCCTGCACCATGCGTCAATTCGCTGCAGATCCTCCTGTATTTCAGTACAATTTTTCATTGTTACAACCTCTCGATACACCACAGCATCATCTGCAAAAAGCCTCAGTGAACTTCCGATGTCATCCAGAAGGTCATTTATGTATATTGCGAACAGCAACGGTCCTACGACACTGCCCTGCGGCACACCTGAAATCACTCTTACTTTGGAAGACTTCTCTCCATTGAGAATGACATGCTGCGTTCTGTTATCTAGGAACTCTTTAATTCAATCACACAATTGGTCTGATAGTCCATATGCTCTTACTTTGTTCATTAAACGACTGTGGGGAACTGTATCGAACGCCTTGCGGAAGTGAAGAAACACGGCATCTACCTGTGAACCCGTGTCTATGGCCCTCTGTGTCTCGTGGACGAATAGCGCGAGCTGGGTTTCACACGACCGTCTTTTTTCGAAACCCATGCTGATTCCTACAGAGTAGATTTCTAGTCTCCAGAAAAGTCATACTTGAACATAGTACGTGTTCCAAAATTCTACAACTGATCGACGTTAGAGGTATAGGTCTATAGTTCTGCACATCTATTCGACGTCCCTTCTTGAAAACGGGGATGACCTGTGCCCTTTTCCAATCCTTTGGAACCCTACGCTCTTCTAGAGACCTACGGTACACCGCTGCAAGAAGGGGGCAAGTTCCTTCGTGTACTCTGTGTAAAATCGAACTGGTATCCCATCAGGTCCAGCGGCCTTTCCGCTTTTGAGCGATTTTAATTGTTTCTCTATCCCTCTGCCGTCTATTTCGATATCTACCATTTTGTCATCTGTACGACAATCTAGAGAAGGAACTACAGTGCAGTCGTCTTCTGTGAAACTGTGTTTGGAAGGGCGTTAAGTGTTTTTCCGATCGGAGGGTGTCGGGAGTTTGGTTGGGACGGAGCAGCAGGGAGGTCCGGCAACACGCGGACGTGCCGGGACCGCTGGTGGCAAGCAGCCACTGCCGGATCAAGGGGCTGTAGCTGCGAGGGCCACAACCTCGTTCTCCACCGGACCCAGGACGTTTGAGATGAGTGAACATTAACCCAGTATTGAGACCTCCACTATTTTGAGATGATGCCATTTGTTCGTGTGCTGCTGCTCGCAGCGTCGCTGAGATAAAGAGCAACGAGGGGAGTGTATGCAGTTGGCGAAATTAGTTAGCCATCCTCCACGTTTTATTATTAATCATTGAGTTCCTTGTGTTTATTGATCGAGTTCAACCAGCGGTATTTTTCTGCCTAGTGGCCACTAACGCCCGAGTTACCTGCCCTGGAGGTTAGCATATATTCGCAGCAGTGTACCTTTCCTCACCTTGTTTCTGCTGTCTGGTAGGGCGTGCAGTTCGACAGCCTCCTTGATTGCGGTTCGGATATTTTGTTCTTTTAGACTACCTTGGCCGTAGTGGTTCCTTCTGCTTGTGGATGTTCTAAACACCAGATTCTGAAGACGCAGTGCTGTCCGCCAGCTCCGCCTTGCCTGGGTTATTCCGTCGTTGTGTTGGTTGTCAGGCGTTAGGTAGATGTTTCAAGAGTGTTGGCCTGCGCTTAAACTGTCACTAGTTTGAGTTGCCACCCGACTAAGTGTCTACAACTCTTGCCTGCCTGTCTCATTGTAAGTAGGCTGTTTAGGTTTTTATATTGGTAACGCCACGTAGCGCTCTGTATGAAAATTACTGGCTGTGCTGTGTGCAGTCTGTGGCTAGTTTGTATTGTCGTAATATTCGCTATTGTAGTGTTGGGCAGTTGGCTGTTAACAGCGCGTAGCGTTGCGCAGTTGGAGGTGAGCCGCCAGCAGTGGTGGATGTGGGGAAGTGAGATGGATTTTTGAGAGCGGATGATCTGGACTTGTGTCCATCAGAAACAGTACATTTGTAAGAATGGATGTCATGAACTGCTATATATATTATGACTTTTGAACACTATTAAGGTAAATACATTGTTTGTTCTCTATCAAAATCTTTCATTTGCTGACTATGCGTATCAGTAGTTAGTGACTTCAGTAGTTTGAATCTTTTATTTAGCTGGCAGTAGTGGCGCTCGCTGTATTGCAGTAGTTCGAGTAACGAAGATTTTTGTAAGTGATTTGTGAAAGGTATAGATTAATGTTAGTCAGGGCCATTCTTCTGTAGGGATTATTAAAAGTCAGATTGCGTTGCGCTAAAAATATTGTGCGTCAGTTTAAGCACAGTCATTTATAATTGTTCAAAGGGGACGTTTCATCATCGTTTACGAAGCTGAGCGACTTTCCCAGGCCGATCCTTGCAGCACTGTCCGAGGCCCACTTCTCTCTTTATTTGGTCAGATTGTGGTAATTGTCAATAAGGCCTTCAGTCGTGAATGGAATTTGTCCTTAGAATTTTTAATTAGATATTGTCTCTTAATAGTGGAAATTTGATTATTGTCCTTTTTTTATAATATTTTATTATCTTTTGGAGAACTTTAATTCGTTCTTATGAATTTACTGTCCGGGCCTTCAGCCGTCAACTTTTTTTTTAGTTATTACTGTTGGGGCCTTCAGCCGACAAGCAAGTTGAATTTGTGGTCAATAAGGCCTTCAGCTGTGAGTGCAAGTTGCTAAAGAAATTTTTTTATTAGACATTTTGTCTTACACTCAAATTTGATAATTGTTCCATGTTGACAGCGTTATTGGCAATTTTTTTCAAATAAAGTGTACGTGATATTAAATGAACTGAGCAACCAACGGTAACTGAGTATGGTGCGATCCACAGTGAATCCTGCCTTTCCTTAAGTACCACGTCTTAGTGTGAAAGCCATCGTGTCCTCCCCTGTCGCAAACTGGCCCACAGCGTCCAACACAGGTCACGTGGGTCACGTGATATGCCGGATACTGGCGCAGGGGCGGAGTTTACGTCTGAGCTGATCCCACACTTGTTCTGTCGTGGGCAGAACTGCGGATCTTACTGGCCACAGGAGCACCCCAACGTCAGGCAGACAGTTCACGCGCCTACTGTATCTACAGATAGGACTTGTTCCTACATAAAAATATTAAGTATCACTAATGCATCCAATGTATGAAACTTCCGCTTCAGATACTTGAAAATGGCCTAAGGCCGAAATTTTACAATTGTACAGGAAATAGAATGGCAGCTGAAGGCTTCAAGAAATCTTTCAAGAAAGTTCATAGAGAGACGCGTCAATGTACGAAATGTGGACTAAAGTTGTTCGGTTGAAAACTGGCACCACAATACTGTGGCTTGAGAGCTGACGTGAGAGCACAGGACGTCCTGCCGTCAGAATTCCTCAGTCAGTACCAGCCGTGACCTGCTTCCCCCCCCCCCCCCCCCCCCCCCTCCTCCATCCACCCACTCTCGCTCCCCCCTCATTTACACACCATGTTACCAGGAATAACGCCGCTGTCCCTCTCCAAAGCATTGAAGAATGGGATCTCTCCGCACGTCACCGCCGCACTCGCCGACGATTGTTGTCCGACGTAACGCGTAACCGCGATTCATGGCTAAACAGAACGCCACGCCATTGATAAGCAGTCCGCGCTTACCCATCACGGCACCGCTCCAGATGTAGACGTCTGTGTTGTGGTATTGATGTCGGCTTACACTTTTAATTCCCTGCTGCTACTCTCTCACCAATGCAGCGGTAAGATACAGAATGTTGCATGGGGTCAGCTGCTTGAGGTCGGAGGGCAGGCATGGGTATGAAAGGTGTAACATTGGGCGATCCTCCTCTGTGGTGGTCAGACACGGTCGACGGGAATGTGCGCCCTCGGCTTCCCATGCAGTCCAACGCGGAGCCACTAACACAACCAAATGCTCCGCAAACACGCATCTTGCGTAATACGTCCACTCGGGCCGACGGACAGCCACAATGAGGCCCCTTTCAGACACACTCAGATGAGGCAGCGCTTTGTCAAACGCGTGTCCTCTTCAGTGATCACCCAACATACGACGCTGTTGACGGCTCTTATTAACACAGTGAGGCTTGCTAAATACATTAAACACGAACGACACTAGGCGCATTCTGGTGGTCGTTCTACCTGTCTCAGAGAACTGCAGCTCTAATCCTTTACATACTCACTGATGGTGTGTACGTGCACGAAGCTACGTGGGGTATTTATGTATTCTTATTCGTTCATCCGATGATATATGATTAGTAGTCACAATGAAAATAACTGATTCAAATAGACACTCAGATTATTCCGTTAGTCCTCAACGTACGATGTTCCATTCATACACAGTTCGCACAAGATTACATAAAAAATAGTATAGCACGGCATGTTCGCGTCTCTGTAGACTGTCATTGCACCCACCAGGGACACCCGTAGGTGACTTCAGGACCACGAATATGCTGCTACGTCTCTTGCATTTCCTCCAGTGTCTGGAAAATTGACTGCTGGCTCACAAGCATACTACTGTGCCCCGTGTTCACCCCCATGTTCTCCCTACAGTCCGTATCGAAAATTGAGTCAGCATCCCCACAGCGTAGCTTTGATGTTGAGCTGAGGAGAACGACAAAACATTAGTATCATGTACTATACATGTCGGCACACAATTTTCTTGTAAAAAGCATGTCATTCTGATAATGTAATAAGTTCTCTTAATTATCTTCTATCGTTATTACAACCTACTCTGAGTTCGGTAGGTAATTCTGTAGTGTGTAGAGCGTTACTTATGAACTCTCTATTAACTGTCTTCTTAAACAGATGAATTTTAGTAGTAGTTTATCATACACTTCAGTTCCCTGATAGAAAATTGTGTTTAGAGTTCCTTTTTACCTTGTTAAATTCAAGTCCAAATTGGCTCTTGTTCCATGATTATACCGAGCGAGGTGGCGCAGTGGTTAGCACACTGGACTCGTATTCGGGAGGACGACGGTTCAATCCCGCGTCGGCCATCCTGATTTAGGTTTTCCGTGATTTCCCTAAATCGCTTCAGGCAAATGCCGGGATGGTTCCTTAGAAAGGGCACGGCCGATTTCCTTCCCCATCCTTCCCTAATCCGAGCTTGTGCTCCGTCTCTAATGACCTCGTTGTCGACGGGACGTTAAACGATAATATCCTCCTCCTCCTCCTCCTCCATGACTATATATACACTGACGGAAAAAATCGCAACGCCAACGAGTTGTGCAACATAAACCAAAGCTGGCACGAGTGTTTCTACTTCTGAAAGATGATTGCTACGGTCGCAGGTTCGAATCCTGCCTCGAGCATGGACGTGTGTGATGTCCTTAGGTTAATTAGGTTAAAGTAGTTCTAAGTTCTAGGGGACTAATGATGTAAGATGTTAAGTCCCATAGTCCTCAAAGCCTTTTGAACCTTTTTTTTGTTTTTTTTTTTTTTAAGTATGATTTCTGTTCCAGTGTCACCCCAGTCGCATAAGAGCAGCGCTAGGAAGAGGACGCAAACCTGGTTTCCTTTAAATACGCGTTGTAACATTTCTGAGAATTAATTACCTTTGAGATTGGACGTGGTGAGTTGATGTTACTCAAGAATGTCTAAGGTGACAAAGAAGCCATTATCAACACCTCAGCTAGCTTGAACTAAGTCGTGTACTAGGGCTACAAGAAGCTGAATGTTCCTTCTGCGATACTGCAGAAATAGTTGACAGGCACGTAGCCACTGTACACGATTCCTGGCAGCGGTGGTCACCAGAGTGTACGGTCCCAAACACGACCGTGCTTCGGACGGCCACGTGGCACTACCGAGAGAAACACCACCGTGTTCGGCGTACGGTTGTGGTGCACCGTACTGCATTTGCAGCAGCAATTTGAGGAGGACAGTGACAACGAACTATTACAAATCGTTTAGTTTAAGTACAACTGCGAACCAGTCACCCTGCTGTGTGCATTCTACTGACCTCAAACCGCCAGCATTTTTTACTTCAGAGCTGACTGGACGGCAGGGTGGAGGCCTGTTGTGTTTCCTGATGAAAGCTGGTTGTGCCTCTGTGCCGGCGATGGTAGTGTACTGGTCAGGAGAAGGCCTGTTGAGGGCGTGCAACCAACCCGTCTGCTGCCTGGGCACACCGTCCCCCATACCTGGACTCATGGTCTGGGGTGCGATTTCGTGTGTCAGCACTCTCGTGGTTACCCTGCGCACACTGACTGCAAATTTGTACGCCAGTCTGCTGACTCCGCGGGCTGTTTCCCAACAGGACAACGCTCGCCACATACCGCTGTTGTAGCCCAACGTCCTTTGCAGTGAACACGTAGTGTGTTGTGGGGGGCGATCACTCTGTTGGATAAGTAATTCAAAACCAAGATCGCTTAAACACTGCTTACTAGATGACCGGTTTCAACACACTAAAGGTGCCATCATCGGATCTGTAAAGATATAACATGACACGTTTGAGGCAGGGCTTACATCAGATAAGTTACACTATATGTTGTTGTTGTTGTTGTTGTTGTAGTAGTTGTTGTTGTTGTTGTCTTCAGCCCTGAGACTGGTTTGATGCAGCTCTCCATGCTACTCTATCCTGTGCAAGCTTCTTCATCTCCCAGTACCTACTGCAACCTACATCCTTCTGAATCTGCTTAGTGTATTCATCTCTTGGTCTCCCTCTTCGATTTTTACCCTCCACGCTGCCCTCCAATACTAGATTGGTGATCCCCCGATGTCTCAGAACATGTCCTACCAACCGATTCCTTCTTCTAGTCAAGTTGTGCCACAAACTTCTCTTGTCCCCAATCCTATTCAATACCTCCTCATTAGTTATGTGACCTACCCATCTAATCTTTAGCATTCTTCTGTAGCACCAAATTTCGAAAGCTTCTATTCTCTTCCTGTCCAAACTGGTTATCGTCCATGTTTCACTTCCATACATGGCTACAATCCATACAAGTACTTTCAGAAACGACTTCCTGACATTTAAATCTATACTCGATGTTAACAAATTTCTCTTCTTCAGAAACGCTTTCCTTGCCATTGCCAGTCTACATTTTATATCCTCTCTACTTCGACCATCATCAGTTACTTTTCTCCCCAAATAGCAAAACTCCTTTACTACTTTAAGTGTCTCATTTCCTAATCTAATTTCCTCAGCATCACCCGACTTAATTCGACTACATTCCATTATCGTCATTTTGCTTTTGTTGATGTTCATCTTATACCCTCCTTTCAAGATACTGTCCATTCCGTTCAACTTCTCTTCCAAGTCCTTTGCCGTCTCTGACAGAATTACAATGTCATCGGCGAACCTCAAAGTTTTTATTTCTTCTCCATGGATTTTAATACCTACTCCGAACTTTTCTTTTGTTTCCATTATTGCTTGCTCAATATACAGATTGAGTAACATCGGGGACAGGCTACGACCCTGTCTCACTCCCTTCCCAACCACTGCTTCCCTTTCATGCGCCTCGACTCTTATAACTGCCATCTGGTTTCTGTACAAATTGTAAATAGCCTTTCGCTCCCTGTACTTTACCCCTGCCACCTTCAGAATTTGAAAAAGAGTATTCCAGTCAACATTGTCAAAAGCTTTCTCTAAGTCTACAAATGCTAGAAACAAAGGTTTGCCTTTCCTTAATCTTTCTTCTAAGGTAAGTCGTAGGGTCAGTACTGCCTCACGTGTTCCAACATTTCTACAGAATCCAAACTGATCTTCCCCGAGGTCGGCTTCTATCAGTTTTTCCATTCTTCTGTAAAGAATTCGCGTTAGTATTTTGCAACTGTGACTTATTAAACTGATAGTTCGGTAATTTTCACATCTGTCAACACCTTTCTTTGGGATTGGGATTATTATATTCCTCTTGAAGTCTGAGGGTATTTGGCCTGTCTCATACATCTTGCTGACCAGATGGTAGAGTTTTGTCAGGACTGGCTCTCCCAAGGCTGTCAGTAGTTCTAATGGAATGCTGTCTACTCCCGGGGCCTTGTTTCGACTTAGGTCTTTCAGTGCTCTGTCAAACTCTTCACGAAGTATCGTATCTCCCATTTCATCCTCATCTACATCTTCTTCCATTTCCATAATATTGTCCTCGAGAACATCGCCCCTATTAGGCGGTGTAAAGCATGCCTGCTCGATCTCCAGAACTGTCTCCAGTCGAGCACATACGGAACGTCACCGGACGACAGCTCCAGCGTCATCAACAAACAGCATTAACAGTCTCTGTACTGACCGACCGAGTGCAACAGGCATGGAATTCCACCCTACAAACTGAGATCTAGCACCTATGCAACACAATGCATGCACATTTGCTGGTTGCGTTCGCCAGTTTGTAAGCAGCGGGGCAATGACGTGGACGGCGTTATGACGTTTACCAGTAGATTAGAAGTACGTTCTGCCATCCGCATCCTGCAAGCAGGGAGAGTCAGTACCGTCCAGATTCATTGGTGGTCGTGTCGTGTGCACTGCGATGCGGTTGTAAGTGAGGGAGCATTGCAGGAAAGTAAAGGTTGCTCGCACAGATATTCATGGTGAGTATATTCGAGGGAGACACTCGAACGGGGCTGATGAACTGGTGCAACGTGCCAAAATTGTGCGAGACTTCGGTTCACAATATTACTGAACTTTCTGGAGATGTGCCTTAGATGTCAAGGTCAGCTCTCTTGTCACGAAACGGTAAGATTACCATATGCTTCGTGTAAGGTAGCCACCAAAATATTTTACCGATGTTCACAAAAGTAAAAGAATGGTTTCAGCCTTGATATTCCTTTAAGGGCCACCACGAAGTGTGGGAAGAGTTCCTGATCAGAATCTTGACTGGGTATGAGACATGTGTGCAGTACGTGAAGGAACAGCTCAAACAGTGGATGAAATGTCATTGCCCCAAAAAGCACAAAAACTAATTCTGTCAAACAGCAAAACGATGGTTAAAATTGATTCGGATAGGAAAGGAATTTTGATAAAAGATTTCATGACAATAACGAGTGAACTTAGTTTAACACTACAAGTTTCTTGTGAAATTTTTACGGAACTCCGAAGGTTAATCGAAAACACACAGCCCAGAATGCTCACCGCGTGATTCTACTTCGCGACAATGAGCTAACTCGTACTGTGAATCGAACAAAGGAAAAACTAGGACTTTTCGGCTGGGTGACTTTTCAACATCATTTCTGAGGGCCTTACTTGGCACCCTAAGTTGAAGGCCGGAGTGGCTACTTAGCACTTCACGGACGACGTTGAGCTCAAACACACTGTCAGCAACTGGCTGAAGCGCCAGGCGGACCATTCTTTGGTGAAGAGATGAAGAAGCTGGTATAATGGTACGACAAATGTTTGAATACGTCTCTCGACTGTACGGACGCGAAAGTTTAACATGTACTAGGGATTACCGAAAATGGCTCACCAGAGGGAAGAAATGTATGCACGCGAAACTTTGCAAATAAACACCACGAGATCCGATATTCAAATGATCCCAGTTTGGTGCCAGTGCACACGCAGTGGCGGAGCAATTGGGCATGGAACCACACTTAAACGGCGCAGAGTGGACGAGTCAGACGCACGACGATCACAATCCGACTCTAGGGGGACCTTAGTAGACACGGAATGCCAGATAGACGTGCTGGACAACGAGAAGCCAGTTTGGAAGGAGTCTGACCATCGGCATAAAAACCGCAGACTGGTCGACACGCCTTGTGGCTCGCCAAGTCGATCGCTCCGAGTGTTCAGTCAGGCGATGTTGGGAACAGCGGACACGAAATTTCACGCAAACGCGCGCGCGTCTTTTTGGGTCTGGAGCGATCAGGAAGATGACGAGGCGACAGGATCGAATGACCGCGTAGCAAGCGATCAGAGATCTTACAGTTACTCGCTCCGCGATACAAGCAGATGTACTGGTGCCAGTTGTACCACAAACTGTCTCCAGACGCCTTGCGGATGCGAATTTGCTATTCAGGCGCCCTTGTTGAGCATTGCCGTTAACACCGAGACATCGGCGGCTCTCTGTACAGTGGTTGCCAAGCCATATCGACATGAACTGCCAAAGATTGGCAAAACGTGGTGTTTGGTAATGAAACCCGACTCGTTTTGACGATGGATGAAACGGCATACTGATTTGGACGACGGTTCGCGTCCGGCCATCCTGAGTTAAGTTTCCGTGATCTCCCTAAATCGCTTCAGGCAAATGCCGCGATGGTTCCTTTGAAAGGGCACGGCGACTTCCTTCCCCACCCTTCCCTAATCCGATGGGACCGACCACCTCACTGTTTAGTCCCCCCTCCCCTCCCCCTCCTCCCCCCAAATGGCACAGAGACCAACCGGTGTGGGGAGAGCCTGATGAACGGTACAGTTCCACCCACGCTGTCACGCGCCACATCACTCGCGCAGCCGGCGTAGTAGAATGGGGGTGCACAGCATGCGATGGCCAATCCCCGCTAATTGTGGCACATCGAACCTTCACGGGCCAGCCTTATGTCGATGACATTCACCCTCCTGTGGGACCTTTCCTACATGCTTTACCAGGGGCACTTTTCCAGGAAGATAACGCTGGTCCGCATCAGCTTGGGTTGTTTGAGGCTTCCTGTGTCATGTTGTTCCTACTCTTCTACAGCAGGCCTGCTCCCTGCACTTGTCCCCTGTAGAACGTGTGTGGGACCAGATGCTGCCGTGTTATTCTGTACACGATCTGGAGGTGGCTGTTCAAGATTTGTGGGAATGTCAGCCTCAGGACGTCGTCACACGTTCTAATCATTATCCCGGACCGTGTCGTGTCTTATACTGAAGCGAAAGGCGGTCCAACACGTTATTAAGGTTGCACTGCATTTACCTCTTTGTACTCAATGCATCTGTTTACTTGTCTTTATTTTGGGATCAAGTGAATCTCTTATCTGTTTCATTATGTCTAATAAATTTCATTTCGACCCAATGCTCTCCACTTATTTTTTTAATTAACCAATCGGTGGTTAATTTACGAATAGCCCTCGCAGTGATACCTGCTGTACTCTCCGCTACATGCACTAAGGTGGGTTCCAGAACACAAACTTAGCGCTCACGGTCAAAGTACCGAGTACACGAAACGTTAGTCGTTCCGCAGTTAGAAGGCGCTGTAGTGCGTACCCATTACGGGTTACACAACAGAATCCATCTTGGCACGACACTGCAGCGCATGTAATGGGTCCGCGTGTCCGCCAGCACAGTTGCACAACTTCACCGGCGAGAGAAGATCCGAGTCGTCACGACGGCTGATGACTTTCCCCTCTGTAGAGGCGCCACTGCAGGCGCGCTGTTCGAGTTCCTGACGGGCTCCACACGAAATCACCAGCTCCCTTCACAAAGCAGCTCACATTTCTGTGCCCACATCCTACTCCCAACGAGCACACACTGCCTCCAGTTGCTTTAGGCGAGATTATTCACGTGGAACAGAATGGCTCGCTTGGCTCGCTGACTAAGGGGGAGCCAGTTCAAAAATTCAGATTTCTGTTTCAAGGGTATCTTATCGCTTCTTCCACCTCTGGTAAAAATTTACATACGTGAAAAATGCCAAGTTGCATCGTGGTTCAGAATCCATGTTTGACTGTTGATTCTCCTCTAGCGACTGGATCAGTCAAGTTAAAGGACGGAGGAAGGCTAGGTCGGCTTGGTGAAAACTGTCCTACGTTACGTCATACACAGAGCGGGAATTTGTGGCGTCCATTTACAACGTTTTTAAGAGTTGACACGGTGCTAATACAGACACAAAAAATATACAGAAGTCACAGGTTCTGTGATGACTCATTTGTTTAATGAGGCGTTTCGATATGATCATAATCAGATAATCTGATAAAGTAATAAAATCACAAATAGCACAGCGGAAACAGATTAATAACTGAAAAAGTTATGTAATAACTATTTCACAACATGGCACGCAATTTACAGAAAAATGGATACCAAACGTAAACAGGACGTACATCCGAGAAACATGGACTCCTGTAACTTAGACACACGTCAAGAGGACACTGGCTGGTTAAGACGATCTCTGCAGCTTAAGCTAACAAACTAGTCACTAGGTCTCATCAGTTACGTCGCGTAGGCCTTATGGATTCACTTACTCGTTACGGATAGTAGAAAGGTAGGACTTAATGAGATATATATTTGTGTTTCAAAAAAACAAATATAAGAGATCATTAACATAAATAGTTTATAACCGAATGACAGTAGAGGAGGAGGAGGGAGCAATACAGGGAACCAGCACTGGCGGGGGGGGGGGGGGGGGGGGGGGTAACCATCAATAGGCCGTAGATGATTAATTTATTGTTGGTGGAAAGGAAACATTCGCATGAAAATACCTAACAAAATTAGAAACAGGACATTGCCTCGTAAGGTCTTGCATACAAAAAATGCTTACGTAAAAGAAATAACCACTTCAGTTCGCTTGCAGAAGCGGAAGTGTTAAGACGTGCTACGCGGTCGCTCTTCCGTGTGACGCTTGTGTTTACCTACTAGCGCACGCGCGTAACATCTTTCGTTTGGTACGGTTTTCTGTTAGTCACATTAACACCTGACATTACTATCGGAGACGGCAAGCCCCGCCATGTATGGTGGGGTGTATGGAGAAGGGGGTGGTGACTTCGACGCCCCTATGGGACAACATCAACAACCACCACCTGGCCAGCGGCTACGTCCAGATGCAGCACCCTTACCAGCTCCTCCAGGAACTACACTGGACAACACGACGGCTGTGATCATCCACTCGTTAGCAGTTGTTCGGGGAGAATCTGGAACACAGCCGGCAGAAGAGCATATGGATTTATCGGAACAGGATTCCTCCAGCTTCTCCGCTACGAGAAACAAGCGACAAAGTGAGGTCAGTCTGGATTTAAGAAATTCCGAAACCTTCATAGCAGACGCTAATCAGCTCTTACCTGTAACTGACGTTTCAAACGTAGCTGACCCCCTGTAGCAACTGCTTCTGGGCTCACTCCTAACCAACATGCTGCAATTAACACCCCTCATGTGGGACCTGCACCTACTCCGAGGTGTCAACTTTTACAAACGTACAGATAGGGGACCATTCTTAGTTTATATGGAATGTTTGGACAAAAACTTAGGCCGCTTGCTCCCTATGGCACTAGGGAAATTATTGCATGTTTCCTTGCCAGAAGTGAAGAATTCTATCCTTAACATCTCTTCAGCAGGAAAAACAAAAGTTAAGGTGGAACTGAAAACCCCAGACAAGGCTAATTTCCTAGTTACCAGTGAGGTATTAAAGTCAAAAAATATAGAAGTTTACATTCCTTCCTTTGTTGTCCATAAGCTGGGAGTAATCAGGAAAGTAGACACCAACCTTGAAGAAGCGGAGATTTTGGAAGTCGTACAATCTCCCTTCCCTGTTGTAGGCGTTCGGAGGTTTACGAAGAGATATGGCAAAGACCAAATCGTTAAATTGCAGTCCTGTTTGTTAACTTTCGACTCTCAAACCTTACCGGAAGCCGTGTCTATTCACGGAACAAGATGTCCCGTAGACCTTTATGTACCAACTGTCAGGCAGTGCTTTAATTGTCTTCATTACGGGCACATCAGCAAACAATGTCGATCTCAGATAAGATGCATTAAATGTGGTGGTCCACGTAATGTTGAATCCTGTGTCTCACCTATCACTATTTGCGCTCATTGCGGGGGACAACACGCATCCACGGACCGTTCGTGCCCGGAATACCATATACGGCGACGAGCTCAAGAATTAGCTACGTTCAATAACATTGACTTCAGGGATGCGCTGTCTATTGCTCGTATGCCAACCTATGCATCCGTCACCGGGGTTCAACAACATCACTTACCGGCTCCTATCATTCCTGCTCCAACAAATTTGAGCTCTCCGGACTTTCAAAACCCACAACTCTTCCCGCCGCTGCCCGCCGCAAGCATGCAGAGTCAACAACGCGGAAGTGGGGACGCAACTCAGTGTGCAACTGTGCCCCAGCAGACACACGTCGCTTACCGGCCTCCCCGGCGGCAGGCGCAAGTAAACAACCCAAGTAGCGTTCGTGAGTGGTCTCAGTACCGCAGCCTGTTATATCCCATGCGACATTCATTCACTCCTATCAGCCAAAATCCATACCAGCCTGCTGCTCACAGATTAGCAACCCCACAAGTGCCGAATCAACGACAGCCTCAAGGTCATGCTAAACTTATAGATAAGATAATAAATGTGATTGATATTGTCATGCAAAACATGAGACAAAATAGTGCTATGAACAATTCCGATATCCGGCACCTCGTTACTGGCATATTTCAATCTCTCTCACCCTAAATTATGGCGGCTTTAAAAGTATTGCAGTGGAATGCGAGATCGGCTAATAGAGAAAGCTTGCAACGAGAACTGTTCGTAAGTCAGCCTGATATCGTTCTGTTATGTGAAACTTGGTTCAAATTCGAACGAACTGTTCGCTTTCAAAATTATTCTATAGTAAGGGAAGACCGTCTCGATGGGTGGGGCGGCGTAGCTATACTGATAAAAACTTCGCTGCCGCATCGACCACACCCGTTACACGTACCTGTCACCAACCTTGAATTAGTTGCTGTGGAGATACGAACTGCCCACAAAACCTTTACAGTTGTCTCGTTGTATAACGCTCCCCACCACAGTATCGTGGAAGATGACTGGAGACAATAAGTCAGCTTCGTCCTCCCTTTATAGTAGCTGGAGACGTGAATGCCCACAATGTAGCGTGGGGAGGGGACGCGACAGACGGGAACGGCAGGACCTTGATAAGCGATATCGAAGATAATAACCTAGTGATACTCAACGATGGCTCTCCTACTATGATAACTTCACCTCTCCGTAGACCCTCCGCAGTTGATGTACCTCTTTGCACCCCCTGCTTTACTGAAATATCTAATTGGTGCGTTACAAAGGATTCAATGGGATCCGATCATCTCCCAATAGAGTTTCACATTAACATCAACGTCGATACTACGCACATCTGTTACTCTAATAGTACGTGGAAAATCAAGGAAGCCAATTGGGCCTCTTATAAGGAGACGGGTCGCCGGGCACTCGCAAATACGAGACGTGACTTACGGGACGACGATGCATACCCAGTTTTACTCAGTGCTATGAACGTCGCAGCTGGCATCAGCATCCCTAAGGAAAAAGAGTTTACAGTAATGAAGCACCGTTCTCCTCCTTGGTGGAATTCGGAATGCTCTCGGGACGTTGCGAAGCGACGACTCGCCTTGAAAACCTATCGTCAGAATCCTTCATTGGACAACTTCTTGGCTGTACAAAAAGTGAATGCGCGAGTTACCAAATTCCTGAAGAAAACCAAGGAGGACAGTTGGAAACAATTTTGCCTGTCCCTAAGTAATGAAACCAGTATGGCAAGCATCTGGCATAAAATAAAAGCTTTTAGAACAAGAAGACTGTCTTCCTCCCCTCCTGCTACCACGGCCTGGTTAGAGGAATTCATAGATACAATCGCTCCTCCCACGGTGCCATTTTTAAACCATCGGTTCCCTGCTGAAGAAGACCGCTACCATGTTCTCCTTCGTCCTTTCTCTATAGAAGAACTCAACGAAGCTATTAAAGTATCGAGCGACAGTTGCCCTGGCACTGGTCACATACATTACTCTATGCTTGCACACCTGCCTATAGAAGCGAAAGACTTTCTCTTGGACATTTTTAATCAGTACTGGATGAAGAAAGACATATCAACATGGACGACGCAAGTAATGATTCCAATTCTCAAACGTGGTAAAATTCCAAATGTCGGTACTAATTATGGACCTATTGCCTTGTCGTCGTGCGTTGCAAAAACACTCGAACGAATGGTAAAAAGGAGACTAGAATGGTGGCTTGAAAAAAGTAATTTGTTGCCTCTGAGTCAATACGGCTTCAGAAAAGGCAAAGGGACCATGGATAACCTGTTTTTGCTTAATATGGATATCACGTCAGCCTTTCAAACGAAAGAGACAGTAGTGGCAGCTTTTCTCGACGTTAAGGGTGCACATGATCACGTACAAACACCGATACTCTTTGACAAGCTGGCAGGATTCGGAATTCCTTCACGGATGATCTACGGTATCAGTACCCTGATTACTCACAGAACGATCTACGTCCGTTTCAAAGGCACCATGATCGGACCTTTTTATGTCTCCCAGGGCTTGCCGCAAGGTGCAGTTTTAAGTCTTCTCCTGTATACTCTATATACGCACGACCTAGAACGCATACTTACTCCCACCACAAAAATCCTACAGTATGCTGATGATGTATGTGTTTATTCTACTGCTGCTTCGTATCTTCAGGCCAAAACGGCATTAACCACAACCATCGCACACATCGATGAGTGGCTCTCTATCAATGGGCTGGAGATCTCGGCTGAGAAATCAGCAGTCGTTCCCTTCTCCAAGTCGACGGCAGCTCGCACTGAAGATCACATTACCTGTGGCAAGTACACCTTCCAAATGAAATCTCACGTTCGATTTCTGGGGATGATTTTTGACTCTCGGTTAAGCTGGGCGCCCCACATCCGATCCACCGTTACCAAGTGTGAAGAAGGTTTAAATGTAATCAGATGACTCACTCGTGTCTGGTGGGGAGCGCACCAGAGTGTTTTACTCACCATGTACCGAGGGATAATTCGATCTCGATTAGACTATGGCTGTCAATTCTACCACACTGCGTCAAAGATTCATCTCTCCAAATTAGATACTCTTCAATATAGAGCCATTCGTAGCTGTCTTGGAGCCATGCGATCGACGCCCATCAACGCCCTTTTAATAGAAGCAGGGGAGATGCCCTTGAGCATTAGGCGCCAAATGTTATCGGACAAATTCTACATTCAAGGCATGGCCATTATGGACAGTTCCGTCTATCAAAGTAGAGACTGCATTTATCGACTGTGGATTGCATCCCACAGAAGGAATAAAGTGCCGGCCGTTTGTGCCAGCTTTGACACTTGGTCACCTATCATACATTCTGTACGGCGTTCAGCGCATCTACCTGTTTTTGAATATGATCTTCAAACGCTCTGCTCTCAGATCCCAGTCCATTATTTAAGTACGACCTGGCTGGACAGTACTAATGTCAACGTTGGCTTCAATCGTCTCGTTCAAGCACAATGGCCGGGTTTTCTCTGTGTATATACTGATGGCTCCAAAATTCCGCAAGAAGAGTGTACAGGATGCGCTTTTATCTGCCCTCCGATCCAGATCCGCAAAACCTTCAAACTGCCTACGAGCACTTCTATTTTTACGGCGGAGACAGTGGCAGTTTTGGAAGCACTTAAGTTTGTCTCTAGCACTTCCTTCCCCAAGATATTGATAGTATCTGACTCGCAAAGCGTTCTTAAAAACATTCAGTACAGTCGACGGAACAAAACCACCAACAGTTATATCTTGGATGTGATATCTGAATATATTCGCAGCACACGCACGGGCCGGACGATCCATTTGTTGTGGGTACCTTCCCACTCTGGTATCCTCTATAATGATGAAGTTGATGCATTAGCCAAACAAGCGGCAACCTTAGGCACCGTCCTGGATCTGCAGCTTCCTTATACAGACTACTTACATGAAGTCAAGGATCACGCAAGACAACAATGGCAGGAAATGTGGAACGTTTCTCAACAGACAAAAGGTGGTTATTACGCAGTGCTACAACCTCGGATTCCTTCACAGCCGTGGTTCATGAGGACACATCTGGACCGATCCACGATTTCTACCATCATAAGACTCCGCTTCAAGCATGCCTCTTTCCCACAGCATCTACATCGGATCAACGTTTACAGTTCACCAGCATGTGAGTGTGATCCTGAGTCGGAAGCTGATGTCAACCACATCTTATTTATGTGCCCCAAATTTGACCGTGAACAGTTGGTCTTTTTGAAGATATTGCTGAGTATGGGCTACCATCTTCCTCAATCAGCTTCTTCTCTTTTGTGTACTAAAGACGTTCGTCTATATAAAGTGATCGTTAACTTCATCAAGAGTACTGGTCACAATCTGTAGGTTTTAATGGTGTACGTCAATTATAAATATGTCTTGCTGATGAAGATATTTCAGAATTGGTGTGAATTGTAAGCCAAGACACTTAATTATTTTTCAATTCAGTTCAATTTTTAAAACATTAAGTACAAAACTGTAACAGTTAAGCTTTTTATTCTTGTAAATATGCATTTCTGTATTTGTTTATTCAATTATGTGTACATTGTCACTGTGTTGCCGATGGCTAAATTGAGTACACACTCAAAGGCCAAATAAAAAAAAAAAAATAACCACTTCTTGTAAGGGGGGGGGGGGGGAGCTAGAAAGGGGAGGGGAGATTTACCCTGTAAGAAACAAACGTTCAGCTGGGTAAAAACGGAAATTCATTTTTTCACCCGAGACATATCAACAGTTTTTGTGGTTTATTGTTCTATTATATTTTAATGAGTAATGCGTTAATTTTAACATGTTTTGTTTGATTTTAGACTACACATTTAAAAAAATCAACGCAGCTATAATCATAGTTGGAAATGGGCATAAATTCACTTTTTATCAAATTCGGGTACATTTACTTCGTACATCAGTCCATTTTCATGCCATCTGTGGAAAAAAAAAAAACTTACACGAAGCAGTTGGAACTAGAGACACTAAAGATGAACGATAAGGCACGAAAAATCAGTGTTTGAAAACGGCTCCGTGATTTTCTTCGATTTCTCAATCGCACCCATATTTTCATGATAAGGAGACTGTGACATGTCCAGGATTCTTTTAATTATTTGAAATTGTTCGTATAAGGAGACGATATTCAGTTGATTGATCCTTAAAAGTTGCGCAACTTTTTTAAAGTGGTCGCAGTTTATTGGTTATGTGAAGTTTAAAAACAACGTCTTGGAAAGAACGTTGTTTTCTGAGAAATCATATCGTGGTAACAAATATCCTACAATACTGTAGGAAATAGTTCCGAATAGATTCTTTGCATTAGCGCTTAAGTCACCCATTACTTCTGTTTTCTTACTTCCGAAAAGTAATATTTTCGCGAATCCTGTGCATTTCAGCATGCATGTCAACAACTGACAATCTGATTCAATCTTCTTCATTTCTGCTTCTACCGAAAATATTACATTATTCAGAAACGACAAATATGCCAAAGTTTTTTTTCCTCTTATTCACACGTGATCATCATTTCTAATAGACGAGGGCATTCATTGCGAAATTTCAGAAAATGAGATTTTAGTGCAGGCCAAATTTTCAGTACTCTTGACAGCAGGACCAAGAGATAAAAAAATCTTGTGGCAACGTGTTTTCTTATTTCTTCCTACTGAATCTCATTCCCTTCAAATCGGAATTGCAAGTCCGCTCTTCTTTTCGCAGATCTGCTTAAGTGGCCGAAATTTTCAGTATCAAACTTTCTACATCCACTTCCAGTTTATCAGTACTGTATTTTTCAGCATTGTGGAGAATGGACGGGGCAACCAGCTTTGACAGTTTTATCGTTTTCAGTTAAAATAAGTGTACGAATGGAATGCTTTCTGCTTAAGCTTACAGTAGTCTTGTCACTGGCGAATGGCGAAACTTTAAATAAAGCTGAGCCGTTCTTCTCCAAAGTGCACTTTCGTCGTTACATTCTACAACTTCAAGAAGACTTTACAGCCCTCGTATCATAATGAAATAGTCATATGAAAATTGGAAATATTCTATTTTTTTTATTACTTGCGTCTGTCGCTATAGAAAAGGATGGATTCTTTCTTGGATTGTCTTTACAACATTTTTAACAGATTCTTTGCCCATACTTCTCATACTACAGCTTACACTTTTGTTCTTCTAATACTTTGCGAGATTTTTGAATCATTGCAGATATATAGTAATTTGTGTTAACAATACACACTATTGTAACTAAGAGATACTTAACCGTGTAGTGAACAGATGCGAGTTCCCCAACAGTGATCTTGTCGCTGTCCGAAGGAGATGGTTCAGGTTTCGAGAAATATTCGGACAAGGTACTTGATGCTCCATTGCCAACAGCAGTCATGTGATATTTAGTAGATGCAAGTTGTTTTACATCAGCAACGTTTCCATGAGCACACGAATAATCTTCATAGCACAGCCAGCAGTACGCCTTGTACGAATTTTCTTTTACTTAACCAGGAATAACTATTTTCCCAGTTCACATTATACTTAGTTAGTCTTTTGGCTTTCTTCGAAGGTATTTCACCGCCTGCAGAAGTATCTGTGTCACTGTCATTAAAACCACTCATTTTGTCTATGCGGTAGCTTTAGAAATAACTCACAAGCGTAACATGTTCAACGATCAGCAGTTCTCGCAAAACGATGAACGAACTTTTAAACTACACTCCTGGAAATTGAAATAAGAACACCGTGAATTCATTGTCCCAGGAAGGGGAAACTTTATTGACACATTCCTGGGGTCAGATACATCACATGATCACACTGACAGAACCACAGGCACATAGACACAGGCAACAGAGCATGCACAATGTCGGCACTAGTACAGTGTATATCCACCTTTGGCAGCAATGCAGGCTGCTATTCTCCCATGGAGACGATCGTAGAGATGCTGGATGTAGTCCTGTGGAACGGCTTGCCATGCCATTTCCACCTGGCGGCTCAGTTGGACCAGCGTTCGTGCTGGACGTGCAGACCGCGTGAGACGACGCTTCATCCAGTCCCAAACATGCTCAATGGGGGACAGATCCGGAGATCTTGCTGGCCAGGGTAGTTGACTTACACCTTCTAGAGCACGTTGGGTGGCACGGGATACATGCGGACGTGCATTGTCCTGTTGGAACAGCAAGTTCCCTTTCCGGTCTAGGAATGGTAGAACGATGGGTTCGATGACGGTTTGGATGTACCGTGCACTATTCAGTGTCCCCTCGACGATCACCAGTGGTGTACGGCCAGTGTAGGAGATCGCTCCCCACACCATGATGCCGGGTGTTGGCCCTGTGTGCCTCGGTCGTATGCAGTCCTGATTGTGGCGCTCACCTGCACGGCGCCAAACACGCATACGACCATCATTGGCACCAAGGCAGAAGCGACTCTCATCGCTGAAGACGACACGTCTCCATTCGTCCCTCCATTCACGCCTGTCGCGACACCACTGGAGGCGGGCTGCACGATGTTGGGGCGTGAGCGGAAGACAGCCTAACGGTGTGCGGGACCGTAGCCCAGCTTCATGGAGACGGTTGCGAATGGTCCTCGCCGACACCCCAGGAGCAACAGTGTCCCTAATTTGCTGGGAAGTGGCGGTGCGGTCCCCTACGGCACTGCGGTCCGGTCCCAGGTCGACGGGCACGTGCACCTTCCGCCGACCACTGGCGACAACATCGATGTACTGTGGAGACCTCACGCCCCACGTGTTGAGCAATTCGGCGGTACGTCCACCCGGCCTCCCGCATGCCCACTATACGCCCTCGCTCAAAGTCCGTCAACTGCACATACGGTTCACGTCCACGCTGTCGCGGCATGCTACCAGTGTTAAAGACTGCGATGGAGCTCCGTATGCCACGGCAAACTGGCTGACACTGACGGCGGCGGTGCACAAATGCTGCGCAGCTAGCGCCATTCGACGGCCAATACCGCGGTTCCTGGTGTGTCCGCTGTGCCGTGCGTGTGATCATTGCTTGTACAGCCCTCTCGCAGTGTCCGGAGCAAGTATGGTGGGTCTGACACACCGGTGTCAATGTGTTCTTTTTTCCATTTCCAGGAGTGTAGAATGACAACAATGGAATTAAAAA
Source organism: Schistocerca piceifrons (assembly GCF_021461385.2). NCBI lineage: Eukaryota > Metazoa > Arthropoda > Insecta > Orthoptera > Acrididae > Schistocerca > Schistocerca piceifrons. The sequence goes on from NC_060145.1 coordinate 7,155,874, forward strand.
ATCCTTCCAGTATTGTTGATACGCGCTGGCGTAGCATTTGAATGAGGTAACAAACGAACGAAAATATATAATTGTAGAAAGGAAGTGGGTGTGGTGATAAAGTGGAAGAATGTACAGCAAACCGAAGCAAACAGAAACACGCGCTGCGCCGCGCGAGTATGGGAATCTGCGAATGTCGACCCTGCACGGCACTATCGTAGACAGACAGGCAAGTTAGTCGTATCTCCATGCTGTACGTGCGTGGATAATAGATACTCGCTAGTTGTAGCGCGAAACATTTCGCAGTAATAATCGAACAAGATAGAAATATGGGTCGAGCCGTTTCCGGCGAGACATTTAAAATTTTGCCCGAAATACGGGACGTCCCGGAAAAGAATGGGATGTCTGACAACACTAATAACGATTAACAATTGGTTTGTAGAGGGGAAGACAGCCCCTGTTTATTCGTTAGTTATATCTGCCGGGCTACATGCCAATGATGTTTTGAAATTTTCGACGAACTAATGGTTGACTAGCTTAACTCCCATTAGTTCTAATATACTTTAGGCTACCGTAACAGTTCACACAGGTCACCTAGATTTTTAGCCCAAACGTTTCACTCTCGGGCCTTGCTTACTGGACTCAAGTTTTTACATTTTCTAATGCTCACACAGTTTTCACTCCAACTCCAATACCGATAACAATATAAACTACTTACGCGCCCATGCGCCTGTTAGGCATTCCTGATTTTGTTATCCTTAGGGATTTGGTACCTTACATCTCACAGTTTGTATTTTATCTGTTATCTGGTCTACATGATTTTAGACTGATTTGATATTTGATTCCCTCTCATACGTTTGAAATAAACAAAAACTTTTGTTCCTAATAAATACATTTTACTTACTCTGAGATGCTTGCGGATTTGACTTCATCAGCGTCCATATTTACACACATTGCAAGCCTCTTAATATCATGCATGCTTCTGCAACGTAATTTCATTAGTTTGTTTTCAACTAGTTTGACGCCCGCTGCTTCACTCGCGTAGAATGTGTGGTCTGCACAGGTTTCTTGTTTTTCTTTAATCGAGTTTTTATGTTGTTCCCAAATTGCAATAGCTTCTAATCTTTTCACGGTAATTAAGATCACAGAAACATGGTGTTAGCTCGAGTCGTAGGTTTTTGTTGATCCTGCCTTTTGCGTTCTTGTGGTGATATTTCCATAGGAACTTCCATCCCCCACACACATTACATCTAAAAAAGTGAAATGCCATTTTTAATAACTTTAAATTTTTTTATATACATCTAAGTATTTTCTTAAAAGCTTTCATCCCTATTTCACCGTCATAGAAGTTGAATTTTCAAAAGCAGTGAAACATTGTTTGTTTGTAAGCGAGAAATCAAATGCCATTTTTCACAGATGTAGCTTCAAAATTACTTTAGTAGGTCTCTGAATTATTTCTATTAAAAACTTTCACCCACTATTTCACCCCCATAGGGATTAAATTTCCAAAAACGCTGATACACGTTATCTGATCGAGAAACCAAATACCAATTTTTTTATGTCTAGCTTCGGAATTTCCTTAATAGCGACTTATTTCCAAAAAACCTTTGGTCTCCTATTTCACCCCCTTAAAGTGTGGAATTTTGAAAATTCCCTTCTTAGATGATGCCTTCAGTATGAAATGAAACCTAGAATTTTTTTTTTAAGGCGATGAGTCTGAGTCAGTCGGGACATTGCCTTTCAAGTACAGAGAATATTTTCGCTGGTTTTGTTGACTCACTCTGGCCTCCCCTTGGGCAAAATTCCCCTCTCCAACCCTACTTGCACACGAAATGGTTATTTCTTTTACGTAAGTATTCTTTGCATGTAAGGTCCAATGAGGCCATATATACACTACTACTACTCAGTTGTAAACTTATGTTAATGATAATCTCTCGTCTGTTTTCTGAAAACCAGAAATAGGTGTATTTCTCATTAAAGCACTTCTTGGCTATGCCTTCCTAATCTCTATTATCTGCAACTAATAAGTGACTGTGCAGCTTTCGTCACGATTGATGCCACCTAGTGGCTAGTTTGTTAACTTACGCGGCTGAGGTCGACTTAACTGGCCACTGTCATCTTGGCTTGTGTCTAACTTACATGGCTACGTGTTTCTCGCATGTAGGCTGCGTTAACATTTCGTATGTATTTACATGATAGTCTGAAATATTTATGAAATAACTTTATCAATTAGTCTGTTTCCACTGTACTATTTGTAGTTCTGTTACTTTTTCAGATTCTCTGATGATTACGTACGGAGGCGTCATTAAACAAGTCAGTCACCACAAAATCAGTGACATTTTATTGTCCATATTAGCACTGTTTCAACGTTTAAAGATATCGAAAATGGACGCGTAATTCTTACATGACTGTATGTCACAGTTAAATTACAACTTTTTCTACTTACTGCCCCATACAACCTGGAAAGTGGAGTCTGCCGTGTAATCCAGGCCCTGGACGCCGCCTCAGACGCTGATTGCTATCCCAGGCACGGACGCAAAACGCCACGTAAATCTGTTCGGGGTGAGAGCTGAGCTCGCATACTTGTGCCTGGGATGGATCCCACGGCCGACGCCTCCGACACCTTCCCTCGTATGAAAGGCGGTAGGATGAAGGCCTGGCGTCCCCATTATCACTGATAATGTGTCACGCACTAGGCTGTTAGCAACGATATCCCGTCCTACCCTCTCCAGATATATGTGACAGCTGCTACTATGCCAACATCACACCATCTATGCGAGGTAGACGCTCGTTCCTTTGATGTCTATAAACTGAAATCCACTGATGTGCAAAACTTAACGACGAAGGTTATTTTCCCACGATTTGTCATTGCGAAGTAACAACTCGATGAAACTTGCACCATGCGTAAAACTGCTGCACTGTAATGCAGAAGGTAACCGGAAGGAATACGGAGTGAGACTAACAGGAACGAGATTTCTATTCAAAGAAGATACTTACGCCCAATTCAGCGCGGTTTATGATGGTCCCCTGGACATTACAAAAGGCGGCACATGCTTCTTAATTGGTTGCTTGATCACCAAACACGGCAACCTATTGCGGGATTTCAGCTAATATGGTACGGGTGGTGGCCCTCAGCTACGTAACCTCAGACCCAGAATTGAAGTATTAAAAGTTTCGGCTGGTTTCTTTGTCTAGGGGCTGGGATACGTAGTTGCCGCATTACGAGCCAAATACTGCCGCGTCTGCAGTATACAATACGAATATACACACGAATCGAATGGTCGAAGGTTCGTATCACTCGGCAATTGCGAATTTTGAATGAATAGACATTTATAAATGAAAGATTGCAATTTAATAAAATCTGCTGCAGATGCTATTCTTAACGACTTTAAATGATGAGTACGGTAGTAGACGTACCTATAAGAACGCCGTTTATTACTACAAAACACTTATTGATGTCTATGGTCCAGCAATTAAAATACAAGTTGAATAACAGGGGAACAATAGACTCATACTTCACGTAATTAGTTATCAGCAACAACATAGCTCGCGAGATATTCACTTCTAAACGCATACTATCAAAGGCCTTAGAATATATAGTCCATGACCAGCTCACCAACTACCTAACTACTAACAACCTACTAGACGAATACCAATCAGGTTTCCGTGAACATCGAAGCACAACATCCGCTCTGATAAAGGTGACAGATGACCTGAAACTTGCCATGGACAGACAAGAAGCGACCATCATTTGCTTCTTAGATTTCAGCAAAGCATTTCATACTGTCGACTTAGACATCTTACTAGCCAAACTTAGCGGTCTAAATTTCTCACCAAGTACAGTGCAATGGTTTCGCTCATACATGACGTCTCGTCAGCAACACGTCCTGTCCGGGAATATAAAATCACAATGGCGGCAGGTAGTGTCAGGCGTTCCCCAAGGCTCAGTATTAGGTCCTATACTCTTCTCTTTGTATGTCAATGATGTGTCATCGGTTCTGACCTATTGCAAACATCATATGTATGCTGATGACCTTCAGTTGTATCTAAGTGCGAAACCAAGCAATCTTAAGAAAGCTATTGAAAATTTCAATACTAACCTCGATGCACTATCAAAATGGACATAGGACTAAAACTAAACCCACCTGAAACCCAAGCGGTACTTTTTGGTCACTAAGCTCATTAGCCCAAAAAATGCTTCAAATGGCTCTGAGCACTATGGGAGTCAACTGCTGAGGTCATTAGTCCCCTAGAACTTAGAACTAGTTAAACCTAACTAACCTAAGGACATCACAAACATCCATGCCCGAGGCAGGATTCGAACCTGCGACCTCAGCGGTCTTGCGGTTCCAGACTGCAGCGCCTTTAACCGCACGCCCACTTCGGCCGGCTCATTAGCCCAAAACATCGGGAATCCGTACCATCTCTTTCCCTGAATGGAACAAATATTAACTTCTCTCCCTCAGCAAAGAGTTTGGGAGTAATAATAGATGAAAATCTAAATTGGACAGAGCACGTAACTGCAGTGTGCAAAAAAGCATCAGTATCCCTTCATGTCCTACAAAAATATAGAAAACTCTTCCCTTTCGATCTGAAAAAGAAATTAGTACAAACGCTTATACTCCCAATTATTGACTACAGCGATATTATCCTACAAGGTCTCTCAGGAAAATTCGCGACGTCTGGAACTGGTTATGAATGCCTGCGTCCAATATATCGGAGACGTTCGACTTTTTGATCACATTTCACCAGCATATGCAAAATTGTCCTGGCTGCGTGCAGACAAACGCAGAGATTTCCATACACACTGTCATCTACTGCCTTATAAATGTACACTGTCCCTCATATCTCTCCTCGTCCTTAACGCTTATGTCGGAACAACATGACAAACACACGTTCCCATCATAATAAAATCCTCTGTTCCACCGCATCCCTGAGTCACCTTCTCCAAGTCCTTTACAGTAGTGGGCACCCGACTCTGGAATAGCCTCCCTCGTTATGTCAGAGAACTTAAAAACACGTCCGGTTCTAAGAACAGTTAATGACGTATCTACTTAAGCAACAGTAATGCCTTCCTCTGTACATGAATGCACTTCACCTCATTACTTCCCTCTTTCCCCCTCCTTAAATCTCCCATCCCCAAAACTCGCTATACTAGTCAAAATCTACTTTACACACCAAGATATTAATGTACATCTGCATAAATCTTCATTACTATCGCCTTCTCATGTTTATCATTATTATTTGATTTTTTTATTGTTATTATTGCTTTTATCATAATTTGTATGTATAGCACCTGTTGTAAAAATACTGCCAGCATTTACTTTATTAGGTCTTAGTCATTACTCTTTATTCATATTGTCACTAGAGTAATCTAATTTTCTTATTTAAACTATTGTCATGATGTAACTCTGATGTGTGAAATGCCGCATGTGTGGAACACTGGTCCGATGTAAGAGAGGGCCTGATGGCCCTAATCTGACCAGGTTAAATAAATACTAAGTCTTCACTGCAGAAGCCACGGAAGTTTCACAAGTCGGCACTCCGAAATATTTCTACCTCCCGCGACCAAGCGCAAACTGCTCCACTCTGCAAGTCTTTCCTGCGACAGTACGCCTCTGCTTCCCGTCCAGCACCTCCTCTGTCCTGTCCCGTACTGTACTTCGCGCCGCACTCTTCAGAACTCCCCACTCCTCTCTCCAAACGACTCTCGTGCCCGACCTCCATACGTCTCTCCCCGTGTCCCTCTTGGAAACGATCGCTGTGATTGGCTAGAGCGCTCCCGCCCTGTCTCCAAGCCAACGTCCACGCACAAACATAATGAAACATACGAAATACTGGATTTACATTTAAATAACTTGAAACTATATAAATATTCCTACGGCTGGTCCATAAGCACGCTCTAACAGACGTTATTAAAAACATAAACAAATTAAATAAACATATATCAAAGGAATAGAAACAAAAGGTAGGCCAGTAGCCTAACGCCTCTGTGCTTTCTAAAACAGAGTAAATATTTGACCAATTTCTTCATGATTAGTATATATAGGATATAAACAAAGACATACACAAATAAATATATTTCTAAGCATGCTGCTACCTTTTTTTCGTGCAACTGTGGAGTACTTATGGCCTGACGCGATCGATAGTAATCGGCCACTTCGACCTCCAGTAACTCGTGTACTACTCAAGTTACATGCCTGTACTTTATACCAATGTAGGTTTACTCTAGTAACTTTGTAAAGACACGCCGATCGACAAAATATGATGAACTGTTTAGATTATGAAAATTCGTTGCTGTCTGTTACTTGTATAATTTATCGTCAGATACTAAACTTTGAACTAGTAAAGATATTGAAAATCTGATTAGACCATGAGAATCGTAGTGTAAATAATGCTAATGTACATGTTTCTTTCTGAGGTATCATGATTCATCTGGCAACTATTAATTTCGATATTAACTGTGAAATGTCTGCCATTAAGGTTTCACAAAGTCCACCATCTTTGTAACTCCCGGCGTGTCTCCTTCATCGACACACGTCACCCAGCCACGTGTCGGCTGGACCACATGACCGGGCTACCCCTTTTGGTCAGCTGACGTTCGGCGCCACGTGTTTGCTGCCGGGCCCCGGTTTGCCGAGCGGCGCACGCGGCCACGCCAACTCCGTACTTAGAATATTTTCAGGGCGCCACACTCACCTCACAGGATGCTCTGCACCGTGCTTCTATGCTAGACACAAGGTTGGTAAGCGCATCCCACGCGTGCTCGATGGGTTCTAAGTCAGGAGAACGCACAGGCAGTCCATTCGTCCAATGTCATTCAGTTCCAAGAGCTCCCCCAACTGCACTGTTCGATGCGATCGCACACTGCCATACATAAAAATGAAGTCACGGTTGACCGCAACCCCTGAAATGACACTTGCAGCGAAGGGGGTGCAGCGTCACAATAACGTTGATTGGTGCGTGCACTGAGTTCGAAGACTCGGAGATCAGTACATCGATGCAACATAATGCCTTCCCGTACCGTAACACGTGGACCACCAATGCTCCAGGCTGCATTTCGCGTCCCCCCACCTCTCGCCATATGAGGATACGTCCAGAATCACTACTCAGACTCAATGTGCTCTGATCCGAGAAGATCATGTGACCTCACTCCTCATTGGTCATGTCTTTATGCTGCTGGCACCATCGCAAACGGTGCCAGCGATGTGCAGGTGCCAACGGGACAGCATACTGGTCGTCGGGCAAAGGGACCATCCTCATGAAGTCACTGTGCCACTAGACTATGAGCACAGGTCCTTGCACTCCTGTTAAATGTGCTTGCAATTGCACCCACCGTTTGGCGTGCGTCCCTTCTTGCCTGTCACAAAATATAACAGTCATCATTTGCTGTTTTAGTTGACCATAGTCTACCACCTATCCTTTGGACAGCAGTGCCTGTGGTTCAGAATGCTCCCAATGTATTTGGAACAATGCTGTGTGAAATACCAAACCCCTAGGTTACACGTCACATTTCGTCCTCCTTACAGTTCCCCAATCATTCTCTCCCATGTGAGGCCATCCAGTTGTCGCCTTCGAGCCATGTTGCGATGACTACCACCACAGTGCGCTGTAACTGCACGCTGATCCAAACTGTCTTCTCCCGTTCCTTCAACTGCCCCGTGTTCCGGAGCCAGACCCATTTGGCACTACGGTGACGCTAAGCTCACGCCATGTGACGTCCCACTTGCTGTGCACGACTGTGTAAGTAGGCTGTTTAGGTTTTCTTATTGATAACGCCACGTAGCGCTCTGTATAAAAATCACTGGCTGTGCTGTGTGCAGTCTGTGGCTAGTTTTCATTGTTGTCTGCCATTGTAGTGTTTGGCAGCTGGGCTGTTAACAGCGCGTAGCGTTGCGCAGTTGGAGGTGAGCCGCCAGCAGTGGTGGATGTGAGGAGAGAGATGGCGGAGTTTTGTAGGGATTTCTGTCATGAACTGCTATATATATTATGACTATTAAGGTAAATACATTGTTTGTTCTCTATTAATATCTTTCATTTGCTAACTATCCCTATCAGTAGTTAGTGCCTTCTGTAGTTTGAATCCTTTATTTAGCTGGCAGTAGTGGCGCTCGCTTTATTGCAGTAGCTTGAGTAACCAAGATTTTTGTGAGGTAAGCGATTTGTGAAATGCATAGGTTAGTGTTAGTCAGGGCCATTCTTTTGTAGGGATTTCTGAAAGTCAGATTGCGTTGCGCTAAAAATATTGTGTGTCAGGTTAAGCACAGTCTTGTATAATTCTTCAAAAAGGGGACGTTTCAACTGGTAATATTCGTTTCCACCGAGTACTTAATGAGTTATATTACTTCGTTTAGCTCATCTTTAACTTCTGCAGAGAAGTATGTGCTATAAAGCCACGAGGTTTGATACACTGAACTCTTGTGTTCTGCCTATACTTTGGATGTCAAGGAACCATGATTTCATAAGATAGTGATTGCCAAAAATGTGAACCACTCTGCAGACAGTGAGATGTCAATACAACTTCGAAGACGTAAACACCATCGGCGACTATGTAAATCATTGGATATACTATTCTCTGTGAAAGATAGAGGTGCCACCAGAGTGCATTAGTGTTGTTCGTGTTTAATGTTGTTTCTGTACCTGGTGGGGTATGGAAGGGCGTGAACAGCGTCAGATTCAGAGTGATCGTTCAAGGACAGAAGCTCCACACCCATATGACAGTGTTATCAGCACCTGGCAGACTTTGGAAAGGGCCACATTGAGGGTTTCCCTATGCCTGCCTGCCCTAATCGTGTAATAACCAGATTTGTGGAGCATTCGAATGAGGCAGTGCCCGGATGTTGGAGTGTATGGGAACGTGAGAGCAGACACAACGTAATCAAGGTTCCGTTCGTGCACGTCTGACCATAAGGGTGATTCATATTGGCGCCTGAGATCCGACGACGTTGTGAGTCATCCCACACCATCGGTCAGCGACCAGAAGCAGCCAGACCAGGGAATCTCCTCCGTCACACGTGTAGGCTGCCGTCAACACAATCTGCTGCTTTTGGAGTGCTACCGTGACTGGGAAGTATCGACTTCTCATGAATTTCGTGTTCGGAGATGAACTGCGGTTCTGCAGTTCCAGGAGGCGAACATGTTGGCGACCTGCGGAGATGTCCCATTCCTCCAATGTTTTTGAGAGGCGCACCAGTGTTACACCTGGCATCATGATGTGGCGAGCCACACTGGAGGACTTCATACCACAGATGTTACTGAGGGAACTCTGACGGCACAACGGTACGTCGTGGACATACTGATTCCTCACGTGCCATCTTTCATGTCTTGTGGTCGCATTTTTCAACAGGTAAATGCTTGTCTACGCGTGACTCCGTGAACTGTCTGCATGATGTTGAAATACTCCGCCGACCAGAATCATCTCCAGATCTGTCTGCGACAGAATATGCGAGGGAAGAGACGTCAACTCCGCCGCCGGACCAGAATCCAGGACATCGAGGACCAGCCAAGCATTTGTGGACCAGCTTGCCTCAGGTGAGGACAACTGCTTCCCAAACAGATCAGCGTAAGCCTCCAGGTCAGGTGGGGTGTGACGTCATACTAAGAAGTGGGCTCACACTGCCGAGTCCTTTCTAAATTTGACTCGACTTTGTGATCCCTCAAATATGATTACATGCACTCTCACCCCGTAAAGTTTCAATTCTTTTCCTCTTACCTTCCCACGCGATTCAGCTTTTTTGTCAGGCAGCGTATAGTGATTATATTTATAGAACTGTTAACGTAAAAGCGACTCTTGTAGAAAATAATAAAAATTATTAGTATGACAGCTTCTGGCGAGTGTGTGAATGTTTGAAAGAACTTTTTTATCCTCTATCCTTTTGTTTCTATGTCGTTTACGGCGGGGCACTGTTTCTATCCTTCAGATAACCTGGCTTCTATACGAGCACAAGAAAGCAAGCTTTCTCAGCAGATTTCACGGATGATTTCTTCTCTGGTGATCATCAGCTGATTTCTAGTGTCATCTTGATGAAACTTTTTCCACGAGTTTCCTAATTATTATCTTCTCGTCAATACGACAAGTAGGAGACTCGTCAAAATGTTCCAATATTTTATCACATTCTAAAATTTTTCTTTTTAAAAAAATTCTGGTCGTAGATAATATGTCTCTAAAGTTACAAAAATTACACTGATCATCCAAACTTTGACAAAGGGCGGAGTATTGCTATGCAGAGCCTGTGAACGAGTATCTGGTAAACGGCGAAGCTGTTGGAAAGTTCACTTGCTGTTGTCATGAGGATCTATGGAAAGAGCAACGACAGTAAACTACCGCACGGTGCTAAATTCTTGGACGTCCACGACAGAGCGTGGGGTTAGGAGGCGTATTTGCTCCGTAAAGCCGACCGGAGTGGCCGAGTGGTTCTAGGCGCTACAGTCTGGAACCGCACGACCACTACGGTCGCAGGTTCGAATCCTGCCTCGGGCATGGATGTGTGTGATGTCCTTAGGTTAGTTAGGTTTAAGTAGTTCTAAGTTCTAGGAGACTGATGACCTGAGAAGTTAAGTCCCATAGTGCTCAGAGCCATTTTGCCCCGTAAAGTAGGATAGAAGCTGGCGTGTTGAATCTCTGACGAAAGAGCACAAAGCTGGTGCCCGCACAAGCGTTTCAGAGCACACCGTTGACCGCACATTGTTGAACATGGAGCTCCGCAGCAAACCACCCCTGCGTGTTCACATGTTGACCCAACGGCATCGTCAGTTACAATTACAGTGGACACAGGATCCGACCGGCGATCAATGGAAACGTGTCGGCTCTTTGAATCAATTTTTCCTTCACTGGGTCGATGGTCGTCTCCACAAACGCCGCCGTCGAGCTGAATGGCGGCCTGAAACGTGCAGTGTGCCACGGATACAGGCTGCTGGGAGCAGGGAACAATATTATGCTATGGGAGACATCCTCCTGCACTTGCACAAGGCCTTTGGTAGTTATCGAAGGCCGGCCGAAGTGGCCGTACGGTTAAAGGCGCTGCAGTCTGGAACCGCAAGACCGCTACGGTCGCAGGTTCGAATCCTGCCTCGGGCATGGATGTTTGTGATGTCCTTAGGTTAGTTAGGTTTAACTAGTTCTAAGTTCTAGGGGACTAATGACCTTAGCAGTTGAGTCCCATAGTGCTCAGAGCCATAGTTATCGAAGACTCGCAGACAGCTGCGAACCATCTTTCCTTCACTCAGGATGTCTTTCCCGACGGCGATGTTGTCTTTCAGCAGTTGTCCATGCCTTGGAGCCAGAACATTGCTACAGTGGTTTGAGTTGAATCATAGTGGAATCACGATGTCTCGGCGAACAAATTATCCTAATGCAAATCCTATGGAAACCTTGTAGGCCGCTATCGGACACGATCACAGCGCACGCAATTCAGCGGACCATTATTTATGCTAATTACATGACCTGTGTGCCGGCCTCCACAAACCTACCAACAAACTGTCTGATCCCTGATACCCAGAATCAGTGACATATTTCGTTCCAAAGACGAACAAACAAGCTACTAAGCAGGTCGTGATAATTTTTTGGCTCATTAGTATCTCTTCTCAATTGCTGGAAGATATATTAATTATCATTATACAACTGAGGAATCACATTACTGTCACATACACGTATGAGGGAGAGTTGTAGGGTTTTAACTGTCACCTAGAAAAAATTAGGCGCAAGAGGCAGTTAAAACTGAACACACCCCACAATGGGGCCATGGAATGGCTCCTTTCGAAAGTAATCACCATATCCATTAACACCTTTACCGCACTCTGATACTAGTTTAATTCCTGTTTCGTTGAACGGAAAAAGCCGCTGACAAATCCAAAATCTCACCCTCTCTTGCGCTCCCCCGTTCGACTGAAACCGATGACTATACATGTATTTCTTCACGTCGCCAAAGATGTGAGAGACACACACTGTGAAAGATTCTGGCTGTACAGTGGACCCAGAAGAAGGCCGCTGCAACCGTGGCCGAAACGTTGTTTTCCTCCAGCAGCAGTAGTTTTATACATTATGACGCGATTACATACCCAGAAAACTTATGTCGACTGTACAGACGATGTTTCAGTGTTTCCCTGCCTTGTCACTGAATCATAGCCTTCGTCCTGTTGGCTGTGTGGGGGACGAGTGTTATCGTGCAACAGTAATGATTACGTCTGGCAGTATTCTTGGGCGCTTTAACTTTATGGTGCGTCGCAGTTTGTCAAATGTCTTCAGAGCGCTGCGCATTGATTGCGGTTCCACACTCCACGGGCAGAGCGCCCCCGTCCACGAAGGACGAATTGATCATGACCTTACTGGAAGTTACGTGAACAGCGTTGGATTTCTTGGCGGGGGAGATGTGGGACATTTCAACTGATGGTTTTGCTGTCCATTGTTAGACTGTCGGAATGCTGTCGAATGGAAACTGTTGCACGATAACGCTCGCCCCAATACTATTGATCAGATGAAGCGATCCGGTTGGGAAACACTGCTGCATCATCATCATCATCATCCTCCATAAGCCCGGATCTTTCACCCTGCGAGTTTCATGTTTCTGGCGACCTGAAGAAAGACCTGTGTGTACGTCGGTTTCATCCACACGAAGAAGTGCAAAACTGAGCGCGGTTGCGGATCCCTTGGCGGCCGACTGCGTTCTACGAAACAGGAAATGATTCTCTCTTCTCCCTGTCGATACTTCGGAATGCAGCCGTCCCATAGTCCCGTTAGGGCGGATGTTCGGTTCTCTATAGATTGCCTCTAATAATTTATTCATTTGCGCTGTATCGAAACACCGGTCCACCACCATAGCATGGAAGACTGGCGGGTGGCAGATGTGTTTACCTGCAGGCGACACGCCTGCGGGAACAAAGGGTGCAACATTCCCGAATGATAACCAGATTGTCTTCATGGGGAATTTCGGCAGCCCCAGCCACGTCAAGCGAAGCTCGATTCGTCTCAGGCGGCTCCCATATCGCCATTTGAAGGTGCGGCGAACACGGCGTTACATGCTTCCAACACTCCATGCTCCTTCAAGTAGGTCGTGCCATATCCCTCCAACCCCGTAGTGTTTTTAGCCCGCTGCATAGCCTCGGCAAGCCAGTTTCAGCCACCGCCCCAACCGTGATGCCTTCGCCACGGCAACTAGTTGCCACTGGTCAGTACTGAACCTCTGCCTATACAGCTTGGCCTCTGAGGACTCAACTATAAGGACCTGGATTCGTCAGTTCACTAAACTAAGCGCTTGCAGGAGGACAGCCCTTCCCTTCTAGTCCGTCTCTAATTTGAATTTATTTTGATCTCACTCAACAGTGATAGTGGTCCACGGCGGACGTGTACCTTCTAGATCTGTTGGCCATAAACGCAAGAAACAATTCATATAATTTCAGAAGACGAGAATTGAGACTTTCTCGACGGCACTATTGTATAAAACAGTGACTTCTTGACGCGTCAGTTCAGGTAAGACCATCTTTCGACAGCTGTCTCCATAGTCTTCGTCAGGAGCAACTGACTGTCAAAACTGCTGCTGTGGTGGCCTTACATAGCCCATAGACGGCTTCTGATTGGTCGGAAATTACGCAATGCTGTCGCAGATGGTGTTAACGTCTGCACCAGTGGCTCCACCGCTCCCGTCGTAGCGCGAACATTGCGACGAATATGGCTGCCTCTTCTCTGCATAGAGCTCGCTTCTATGCACCGCTAAGATTATATCCGCTCTCGCGGTTGACGTTTTTCTCGCGCATTCTTATTCCTACAGCCTCTTATTACAGAATCACAATACGTAGGATCCTCGGACGAAACTTTTAGTTTTTCAAACAATATTGTGTGTTCGTAAGGCTGAGCTCAGCAACTGCAGGTTCCTCCATATTTTTAATATGCCGTTGATCTTCTGCCCAGCGATCGAGGGCAGTGCGTATGGACTAACCCTTGGAATTGCTTCTGCACTCACAAGCGATGTTATAAATCCCATAGATCCTGAGGCCGACACTGTCCTTAACGGGGTATAGATTCTGTATCTTCTTAGGAAGTCGAAAAATAGGTGTCATACCACGTTTTCCAAAGATTCTGGAAGTTATGATGGATGTAGCGTCACAGAAAAAAGAAATACAATCTGTGGCTCAACACGTGAATGATCGACGTTTTCACGTTTTCTTTTCTTGGAGAAGGCTGACTTAATATTGCGTGAACCATAGCCATTCATTCGGAAGGCGTGCTTCAGATGATTAATTTGGGAATCCAAGTGGTTCTCGTACAGAGCAGTTTTTGGTCTGTGTACCAACATATTTAAAATTGCTTTCTACTGGATGCATGAAGATAACACTGTACGTTAAGACATAAATTAGTGGGCATCGGTTTGCGGTACACAAGCCACTGGACAAGTCGGCAGTTGCTGAGTACAGCCTCACAAAAACAAAATATTGTTGAATGAAACTAAAGTTTTGTCCCAGGCTCCTATGTATGGAAATCCTACATCTACATACATACTCCGCAATCCACCATACGGTGCGTAGTGGAGTAATTAAAGAGGCTGTAGAAACAATAATGTGCGAGAAGAACTTCAACCGTGACAACGGATATAATCGTAGCGACGCATCGAAGTGATCTATCGGTGCAGAAGAGAGGCAGAGATACTCTAATATGCCGAAACATTATGACCACCTGCTTAATAACTTGTTTTTCCGCCTTTGGAACGAAATACATCACTGTCTGTGTACCAGGGGTCCAACAGTTTCTTGGTAGACTTGTGGAGGTATATGGCCTTAGATGTCTAAGCACGAGTCATGTACCAATCTGCGTAAGTAATGGGCCGCTCACTTGCGCATGCGGTGACGGCGTTCGATAACGGCTCAGATGGTTGGCTGGTTTAAAAGAGGGTGGGAAGGGATCAAACTGCGAGGTCATCGGTCCTTTGTTCCCAGCAGAACAATTACCCAAGGGACAGAAGAAAACAAAGAAGACGTACGGCACAGTAACAGGAGAAAGGAAGAGGCGAAAGAACGATAGAAGGACAACAAACACTACAATGAACAAAACAGGACAAGAAAATCACAGAGAGATGCAAGAAACAGGGAGACCATGAGAATAAAAAAAGGAGAAGCCAGCCACTCTCCACACATTATAACCTCCACCCTAAGAGCCCTAGCTGCTGTTGAGGAATTGTCGCCCAACACCGAAGGTAGGGGTGCTGGGAAAGTTAAAAGTCCGCCGCAGAGCACCTGAAAGCGGAAAGTCCAGCGAGAAGTGGACGACTGTGATTTGTGAGCCACAGCGACAATGAGGTGGGTGCTCGCGACGGAGGAGGTAGCCATGTGTGAGCCACGTATGGCCAATGCGGAGCTGACAAAGGACAACTTATTTCCTGCAAGAAGCCCACAGGGAAGACTTCCACACATTCGCAGTTTCCTTAATGACACGCAGTTTGTTGTGCATACTGTTATGCCACTCCGTTTCCGAAAGCCGGAGAACCCTGCGGCGTAAGTCAGAACGCAGGTCTGCTTCGGAGATCCAGATCTCCAGAAGCGGTTTCCCCGTCGCCTTTTTAGCCAGCCTGTCAGCAGGTTCGTTGCACGGAATTCCGACGTGTCCTGGTGTCCACACAAACACCACCGAACGACTGAACCGTTCTAGGGCAGAGATGGAATCCCGGATGCTCGCTACCAAAGGATTGTGAGGGTAGCACTGGTCGATAGCCCGTAAGCTGCTCAGGGAGGGAGGACAGAAGAAACGACTCATCAGAACAGGAACAGATGTACTGAAGTGCACGAGATATGGCTACAAGCCCTGCAGTGAGTACACTGTAGCCAGCAGGCAAGGCATGCTGTTCAATATGGACTCTGTGAACATAGCTATCAGCCATGGAGCCGTCAGTGTAAACAACTTCAGAGCCCCGGAACACGTTCAAGAATGGAGAGAAAGTGACAGCGGAGAGGGGCGGGGTTAACGGAATCCTTACGACCATGCAAAAGGTCCAGACGAAGCTTCGGTCGAGGTGTACACCACGGAACTGTACATGAATGGACCTCAAGTAGAAGTGGTAAAGGAAAAGACTCCACTTCGGAGAGAAGGGATCGCACGTGACCCGCAATCGCGAGCCCTGACCTGAGCCGCCGATGCGAGAGGTGAACTGCCGCGGGTAGGAAAAGGAGACTGTAATTCGGATGTCAGGAGAACTACGAATGTTTGCAACATAACTGGCGAGCAGTTGTGCACGTGGGATGCGCAATGGAGGGCCTCCAGCCTCCACCAGGACACTGGTCACCAGACTCGTCCTAAAAGCTCCCGTCGCTAGTCGAACGCCACAGTGGTGCACTGCGTCGAGTAAACGCAACGCTGAGAGCGCCACGGAACCGTAAACCAGACTCCCTTAGTCAAGGCGGGATTGGAAAATGTAGAGCTGCACCCCAGTTTGTGTTGCTCAGATAGCGAAGAGCATTGAGGTGCTGCTAGCACTCTCGCTTAAGCTGCCCAAGGTGACGTAGCCAAATCCGTTGGGCGTCGAAGACCAGTCCTAAGAATCGATATGTCTCCACAACAGTGATTCGAACGTCATTAAAATACATTTCAGGTTCCGGATGAACGGTATGACAAATGTATGACACACGACTTCGAGGCTGAAAACTGGAAGGCGTGGGCTAGAGCCCATGAGAGCGCCTTTTGAATGGCTCCCTGTAGGAGCTGCTAAGCAACACCGGTACTGAAGGAGCAATACGAAATGCAGAAGTCATCCACACACAGATAAGACCGATGGCTCTACAGCCGCTGTTTGGTCGTTAAAAGCCACTAAAAATAGAGAGAATACGGAGCTCTGCGGGACGCCATTCTCCTGAATACGGAGGGGGGGGGGGGGGGGGAGCCTATGGGAGGCACCAATTCGGACACGGAAAGTAAGGAGCTGGAAGAAGTTCTGGATAAAAGTCGGGAACGGGCCCCAGAGACCCAACTCATACAATATGGCAAGGATATGATGTCGCCAGGTCGTGTCGTAAGCTTTAGTAAGTAGAGAGAATATAAAATGTAGACTGGCAATGGCAAGGAAAGCGTTTCTGAAGAAGAGAAATTTGTTAACATCGAGTACAGATTTAAGTGTCAGGAAGTCGTTTCTGAAAGTATTTGTATGGAGTGTAGCCGTGTATGGAAGTGAAACATGGACGATAAATAGTTTAGACAAGAAGACAATAGAAGCTTTTGAAATGGGTGCTACAGAAGAATGCTGAAGATTTGATGGGTAGATCACATAACTAATGAGGAGGTATTGAATAGAATTGGGGAGAAGAGGAGTTTGTGGCACAACTAGACTAGAAGAAGGGATCGGTTGGTAGGACATTTTCTGAGGCATCAAGGGATCACCAATTTAGCACTGGAGGGCAGCGTGGAGGGTAAAAATCGTAGAGGGAGACCGAGAGATGAATACAATAAGCAGATTCAGAAGGATGTAGGGTGCAGTAAGTACTGGGAGATGATGAAGCTTGCACAGGATAGAGTAGCATGGAGAGCTGCATCAAACCAGGCTGGACTGAAGACCACAACCAGCCAACCTGTGATGTCAATTGATTTTATGTGAAGCAGGACTGAATGTATGTTGAAATAATGTCCATATGGTGTTATGTCTACCTGGGAACTTTGTTTTGCTTGTTGAGCCTGTGTAAGTTTCAAATGATTCAAATGGCTCTGAGCACTATGGGACTTAACTTCTCAGGTCATCAGTCCCCTAGAACTTAGAACTACTTAAACCTAACTAACCTAAGGACATCACACACTTCCATGCCCGAGGCAGGATTCGAACCTGTGACTGTAGCGGTCGCGCGGTTCCAGACTGTAGCGCCTAGAACCGCTCGGCCCTGTGAAAGGACAGTACAATTGGTTTGCATGTACATGTTTGTTGTCCCCTCGCGATGCCACCGTATCAGGCCACTATAGGCGCTAAAAGAAAATGCCGTAGACCGTCTCCACTTTATCATTGGTGAACGCCATTTTCTTTTACCGTCTCTGGTGACGTGCTACGATACTGTGGCGCAGTGATTTCTACTTGTAGTAAGTCAGAAGGCATGTACAGGGTGTCCATAATTAAGGTGTCAGTTTCAAAACACCGTAGTGAGGGAACCACTGCTCATAACGACCAATTTGAACAGAATATCACTGACGCAAATTGAAACATCATGGGAAAGAAAGCAGCTGTTCCTCATTTTGCGTCCAGACGCTCAACATGACCGTCTCCATGAAGGACCGCGCGCTGCTGGTAAAGCTCTTCTCTTTTACAAGAACGGTGACTGTGCGTCAATGGCCCTGCATATGTTCCAGACACTCACTCGGGGGTTAAACAAGACATCGGTCCGATGTCTGTTAAAGGTCTAGAGTAAATGATTACAAAATTCAAAAACACGAGTTCTTTGAAGTGCAATGTGGCAGAGCGGGGAAAGCAATTCATCCGACGTCTGTCGAAGATGTGGTCACAACATTGCAGGAGGCGTCGAGCAGTGATGTGCGGACATGCAGTGCACGGGGAACTGCCCGAACTCTGGACATGCCTGCGAACACGGTGCATAAAATCCTGCATTGCTATCCACACAATATGAGCGACGTTCATGACTGGCTTCCTGCTCAACTGCCAGCAAGACACGTGTTCGCTCTGGAATTTCTTGCTCGCACAGAAGCGGACAATGGATGGCCGTGGAAAATTCTGTGGACAGAAGCAGGCCATTTCCATCTCCAAGGACATGCAATACACAGAGCTGCAGAATACAGGCAACGGAAAGTCGGCACACACGTCAACCCGTACCACTTCATTCTGTAAAGGTAACTCTGTGGTGCAGGGTGACAGCATTGTTTAATGTAGGGCTGTATTTTTTCAAGAGATGCCTACGGTCCCTGTTACCTGTTGCGTCACTTGTACGCACTATGAGAGTCTTTTGCGCATCAATGTCACTCCAACCATTCGACAGTGTGAATGTGCGGATGAGATCATCTTCATGCAAGATGGCGCTCCTTCGCAAACTGCACAGCCCGCGAAGCGGCTGTTGTAGACTCATTTCTGAAACGCTAGAATTATCAGCTGTCATTTGCATACAGCTTGTCCGTCCCGATCACCTGACCTTAATCGATGTGACTTCTGGCTGTGGGCTGTGTGTTTTCATTGCTCCAATTGCGAACGTAGCTGAGTTTTAAGGCATGCATTGCACTACGCATTCTGAACGTGACCATCGGGATACTCCGATCTGTTGTGGAACATGCTGTTTCTCGATTTCAGTTTGTGGCAGAAAACGTTTGACAGCATACTGAACATGTCCTGCTCCAGTCTCACGACAGAGACCAAGGTTTTTTTGTGTTTAGGAGGTTTTTGGACCCAGGACAGTTAAAAACCGACTTTTCCCATCCGATGTGGTACGTCTTTGTCTTAGTGGGCGGGCGTACCTAAACAACAGTGCCACAACTGTTGCCTGCCGAACCTGTGCAATCACACAATCCAACAATACGTATGGTGTGTGTGTGCAACTCTAACCATACTTGTCGTATTACTATTCATCCGTCATTTGTAGCCGATCCCATTTACGTTAAGACTATAGGTAAAACTTCCTTTTTTTGTTCCATGACGTTTCCTTCTGCGTCAATAATATGGTGCTCAAATTCGTCGTCATTCTGACCAGTAGTTCTCTTTCTACGGAGTTTTGAAACTGGAGCTTTAAGTATGGACACACTGTACTTACAATTAATTACATCATTTTATTTTTCAACGTGATAATTAAAACTTAATGATTGCCCTCGTACGCTCAGTGAGTTAAAACACGATCTGACCCGTCCAGTAGATGACACGTAGCGTGAGAAAAATTTAAGCACGTAGAAACCTGCCGCGTGACTTGGCCCCACTTGTGTTCGAGTAGTACCGGCTGCCGCGACCGTTGGACTTGGTACCCACACTGATTTCGCCTCGTCATTTGCTTCCCCGGAAGGACAAACAGCAGCTCCCAGTCTTCTCCTGCTGATGCGAGAAAAGCAAGCACGGAAGTCAGAGTTTGGAGTGGCCCGTTTCGCCAACACCTAGGCCACTGGAAGAGGCGTCTGTTCACTGAGAAAAAGAACACGGATAAATAGACAGTGATCTGTCTCCCCATGTTCGCCTTGTCATCGGAATACGCGGAAAGATCCTTTAAGGGCTGACAATATTTTAACGAGATGTAGGAAACACTCGTAGCTGTTGCTAACACTTACAGATAAGGAACGTTGTGTCTAAGGAACAAAAGCAATAACAATAGTATTTTGCTTACTTTTCCGTGAATTGGTTCGTCATTTATTTGGTCTACAACTTTCCTTCCGCCGTTATGCAATACATGGCAATCCTCAGGCATTTGTAAACACAAAGTCATGGTATTATTCTCGATTGAATGTCAACGTACGAGCCCAGTTCTCGTCATCTGCAGGAAGTTTTAATTTTCCGCTTTAACATGGAAAAAAATCTACGGGTAAGACTCATAAAATGATGCAGAAAATTTTTAACGCTTCAAGGACGGTGATTTTAACGTCGAAGACCGGCTTGGCGGTGGAAGAGACTGGGTTTTAGAGGCTACTAAAACCGACGGAAACACAGAAGATTGTTATCGAATGTAATTGATGCGTTTGAGCAGAGCACTGTATGACTAAAGGGCAAAGTACAGCGATAGACTTTAAAAGGTGATTTTGCAGCGTGACACCGCACGATCTCATGTCGCAAAACTCAACATACTTAGAAACGTTGGAATGCAGAGCTCTACCCCCCCCCCCCCCCCCTTCCCCGAAGTATTCTCCAGACATCTTGGCATTTGACTACCACCTTTCTCGATCAATGGCACACCGCCTGGCTGACCAGCAATTCCGGTCATACGAACAAGTGCAAAACTGGAACGATTCATGAATCTCCTCGAAAGACGCCCAGTTCTTCTGCCACGAGATTCGTATGACGCCCGAAAGACGGCAGGAAGTATTGGTCAACGATGACTAAAAAGCTGAATCGTAAAATTTTTGCAAGTTTTCCTCAATAAAACCTATCTTTGAGAGAATGCAGCGGATGCAAAGTTTTAGACCTAATACATTTAGTTCATTCAGTTTACTTCGTCCAATCAAGATATTTTAATAAAATGGGAACATCTATTAGTATCAACAGAATTGAGAAATGCGTTTTTGCGGCCCATGAACTTTATAAATAGGATTTTTCGGTTTGTTACGAAGCTGTGAAACCAAATATCATGGAAAGATAAAGGTAAATAATAACAGCAGAGCTAAGCACGTAATGCATTTTACATCCCCTTACTTTCCTTCCTTAGTAAAGAGTAGTATGTAAGACAACATTGTTGTTGAAGCCTTTCCTGTAGTTTCATGTGGCATGCAACCATACATCGGCGTTTTCATATGTTATGATGCGACAAGATTAAATACGCTCGTCGACAACAGATGGCTGCAAGATTCCACCTAGCTCTGACACAAGGAAATCATGTCCATTCAAACAAAAATTGATCACTAGATGGGGGAAATGAATTAATGTAACAAATTACTGTACTGTAAGAAATAAATAAAATGAAGGTTATATACTATTGCTGTAAAGGAATCTGTACCTATGACTATTGGTCTTAAGTTTGTCGGTAGAAGGTAGTAACTTCCTTGCTGTTAACTTTATTATTCCACGACTGGCTGGAGGCATTGTAGCTGTAACTTCTGAGTGAATGTTGGTTATTTCGTAATGAACAGCTCACACTAGTGGATGTCAAAAACGATTCTCAGAAGAATATGAAGAATAACGGCCATGAAAAGAGCTAACGTTTTTGCGTAGGTTAAGGACATAATTTTAAATGTCCATCTGAGCAGTTCCAGCTTTCTAAGCCGCACAGTCTTAATTTTTCGTTTTAAAATTCTAATAAATTAAAATATTGCATTGTAATTGTGAATTAGTTATTGCCCATAAAAAACCTTCCTAAATCGTCAAGCATGCACTTTAATCTTTTAATAAGGAAAGCGCATACAAATTTAAAACTTTCCTTCAATGGATAGCATTAAGAAGCATTAAGTTTCCAGCAAGCAAACTGTATTACCTAATCTTCATAAATAGAATAGCGAGCTAAGGACGACAAACCTGTCAATCGTCTTTTACGCATAAAGGGTACGAAACACTGAAAGATGCAAAATATTACTGTATTTGAAACTGTATTTAGTCTTTTCAAAGGCACGAATGTGTGTTCTAAAGGAAAGAATGTTATTGTTTATTGAACGTTTACTGAACTGTGAAATCAAATGGCTCTGAGCACTATGGGACTTAACATCTGTGGTTATGAGTCCCCTAGAACTTAGAACTACTTAAACCTAACAAACCTAAGGACATCACACACATCCATTACCGAGGCAGGATTCGAACCTGCGACCGTAGCAGTCGCGCGGTTACGGACTGAGCGCCTAGAACCGCTCGGCCACCGCGGCCGGCAACCGTGAAATCATTCAGCATAAAATGACATCGTATTTTGATTGTCGCAGATTAATATAAAATTTCATTTGCAGTAATTTAAGAGAGATAGTCAAAAATAAAGATTTTCAAATCCCATACAGAAACAACGTAGCAGAAATCATTCAGCATAAAGTAACATCGTATTTTGATGACTGAAGCAGATTAATACAAACTTAAATTGGCAGTAATTTGAGAGATATTCAAAAATAAAACTTTTGAAATCCTATACTGAAACAACGTAGTAGATACTTTCAAAACATTTACAATGGAACTTTATCATTGGTTCCATGTGAGAACGCGCCGATAGCGATCAGCATTTTGTTTCATTTATCTCTGGGTCTCGTACGATCATCTACTACACAGATAATATTGTATATCCTGATTTTTATCATCGGAATTGTTATCACCTCACGTGTGCGAATCTGGTGACTGAGTTGGTTGCGAGTATCTCTCAAACCATAAGCCACTAGTTTCGTTGTTAACATTTATTTTGGTGCGTGCGTGCGGATTTACTCGTTATTATCAGAATACTATTGGTAATAGGGTGATTTCGCCATCACGTCTGTTTGCAACACACCGAAATACTGTAGGTCACTCAGTTTTAGAGAAATAGCTAGACATAACGTTATTCCATGTACACACTTTTTAAGCTGCCAGTATTTATTTATAAATATAATAACTGAAGCACAATGAAGGTCTCAGTCTCTGGCACTAATATATCAATTTCACTTTTCTTACTGAAGGGTGAATTTGCGAAACGATGCAAGTCCACATTTTGATTATTTTGAGTTACGGGTACAGCAATATTCAGATGCTAAAGTCGCATCGTTTATTACCAAAATGACTTCAGTCCGCATCTTCCGTACATTATTTCCAGTACCAGAATATTTGTGTTTACCGGCAAAACAGCCTTAGTCCAGGACTTCAGTGGCGCGGGGTAGCGGCGCGGTTTTAGGCTCCTTGCCACGGTTCGCGCGGCTGCCCCCGTCGGAGGTTCGAGTCCTCCCTCGGTCGTGTCCGCGCGTCCGCGTCCTTAGCTTACGTTAGATTAAGTAGAGTGTAAGCATAGGGACCGATGACCTCAGCAGTTTGATCCCATAGGAACTTGCCACAAATTTCCAAATTTTCTGCCAGGACTCCAGCTGTTTTGCTTATCAGGTATGCACTATTCTCCTCCATTGTTTCAATACCTGTGTTTCATCTAGTGTTAAGGAACTACGGTTGTTTTGTGACTGACGTCCAGACCAGAATAAGAACAACCCTCTCGTCAGATTTTAATGGCTGCATTTTTTTGAACATCAGACTTCTTTGCCCTACCATAGGACACTCCTTTCTGCCGTCAGGTCGGGACTTCGCACCAGTGAAAGAAGACTGAGGCTTGTGGACAGACTGTATAATGCGGGACGTGCGTTAACATATAATTAGTTCTAATTCTAAAGGAACTTTTACAGTTTGAGAGTGAGAATTTTATTCTGTTAAGGACGTTCATAGATATAAAAACGTTTCCACAACTTTTATGGACTTCTTCTTTTCTGCAGAACATATCGAACAGTTGTGGTAAAACCATTCATTGCAAGAATAATCCAACATTCCTTCATCGTCAAGACAACAAACGCACATATTCCAGAATTACCAACCAAACATGCTTATGAAAATGGTGCATGTCCGGTCAATGACAATAAAATTAAAATTCTACGCAAAATGCTCAAGTAATTCCCAACGATGATGAAGCCAAAGCATTTTATGAAAAAATTGCAGACTGGGAAACAAACAAAAATGAGTAAAATTGCAATTTTATTCCGAAATTTTGTGTGTGTTTATTTTTCTTGATTGTTTACTATGTTCCCTGAATGAGTTTTCTAATAAACAAAATACACATTTATATATCACAATTTTATTACATAAGCACAACTGAAGTTGATTTGAAATACGTCTTAAGTCTTGCTTTTTTAAAAACAAAATCTCAACATGAAGAGGAACAACGTAATTTTTTAATGAAAATTCCGTAATTAACTTGTACGCATTATATACAGGAATCTAGTGCAATATTGGCTTCAGTAAGAAACAGCTTCTTGTTGTTTCTGAAAAATTACTTCTAAGGACTTCTGCAAATTCAATTAAGTTCTCAGTCTCTGACAATAATACATTAATTTCTCTTATGTTATAGGTCAGAATTATGTTTAAATTTCATATAACCATCAACAATATTGCCCGCATCTCGTGGTCGTGCGGTAGCGTTCTCGCTTCCCACGCCCGGGTTCCCGGGTTCGATTCCCGGCGGGGTCAGGGATTTTCTCTGCCTCGTGATGGCTGGGTGTTGTGTGCTGTCCTTAGGTTAGTTAGGTTTAAGTAGTTCTAAGTTCTACGGGACTGATGACCCTAGATGTTAAGTCCCATAGTGTTCAGAGCCATTTTGACCCATCAACATTATTTATAGGAAAAATGATTGCCGGGCTGACTAACTGGAAGAATGTGAAGAAAATACAAAACAACAACAACGACGACAACAACAACAAAAACAACAACAAAAGAGACTTGCAAATCACTCAGCCGACCAATTCTTGAGTATTTCTAGTCAGTGTGCGATCCTTAACATGTAGGCTTTACGGAACAGACACAGAACACTCATAGAAGAGCGTATTTTTTTTACTCGAGGGTTGATTTAGTGGAGCGCGAGTGTGTTACGGAAGTGGACAACAAACTCCAGAGTCACACGAGGAAGGTAGGCGTGCTTTAGTGAGAGGTTTCCTGTTTAAGCTGTTAGTGTGTACGCTCCAATAAGAGTAGAGAAACCTTAATCTGAGAAGTTCAGAGAAATTAGAACTCATTCGGAGGCGTGCTGACAATTTTTCTTGCCATGTACCATTCGCGAGTGGGACTGATGTGGATGGAAGTGCTACTGGTAGAAGTACCAAGCACGGTACACCGTCAAGGAGCTTGCGGAGTATAGATGTATGTATTGTCTTAAATACGTAAAGCTTTGTCTTGTTGTTACCAACATAGTCGCTGGTGATTTTGCCCTCTTCCTGAGCTGAAGGACTGTCAATTTAAGAAGCTAGAAAAGTGGCGGTAATTTTTTAAGTACCATCAAGTGAATGCTGAAGAATTCACAATACAGAAGCGCAACAGTTGTACCCTCCAAACAAGCAATGTTTTTAAATATACTGACGAAAATAACCGCAACACGAAAAAAAATAATGCAGAGTAATGAAACTTGGGGAAGACATTTGTTTAAATGACTAACGCAGCAAGTTAATATATGAATAAGATAAGCCATCGCAAATGTGACTTGCTGATGTAACCGGGCACTTGGTCGATCAGTACAGGGAAGGTTAATGCTGGCTGCGCATTTCGCTGGGGTCGCCGTCCCATGATGTCCCACATGTGCTCGGTTGGAGACAGATATGGTGGTAGAGCAGGCCAAGACAACATGCCGACACCCAAAGGACATGTTGGGTTACAAGGGCAGCATGTGGGGCGAGCGTTATCCTGTTGGAAAACACCCCGTGGAATGCTGTTCATGAATGGCAGCGTTACAGGTCGAATCATCAGACTGACGTACAGATTTGCAGTCAGGATGCATGGGATAAACGAGAGTGCTTATACTGTCATACGAAATCGCACGACAGACCGTAACTCCTGTGTGGGTCCAGTGAGTCTAGCACACAGACTGGTTGATTGCAGGCCGCCTTCTGACCTACTAAAGACACAGCCATCACTTGCACCGAGGCAGAACCAGCTTTCATTAGAAAACACAACCCTGCCCTTCAATGAGCTCTTGCCTGCCATCACTGAAGTTGCAAATAGCGGTAGTCTGGGGTAAGCGAAATGCACGCTACAGGGCTCCGGTCTGAAGAGATGTTTCTGAAGTAACCGTTGCGTCACTGTGGCGCCACCTGCTGCTCTGGTGTAACAGAGCCATACTCAGAGCACGATGGTCTTCCCTCGCGGTAGGGCCACGTGGCCTTCAGCTGTCTGGTCCTCTTGCGACCGTACATTCTCGTGAACATCGTCGCTAGCAGTCGTGTACAGTGGATACATCCCTGCCAAATGTTTCTGCAGCATCGTTGAAGGAACGTCCAGCTTCTCGTAGCCCTGATATACGAACTCACTCAACTTCAGTGAGGTGTTGGTAATGGCGTCTTTGTCATCCAACGTCTAAGGTAACTAAAGGTCACGACCGTTACAGTGTATATTTAAAGCAAACCTGATTTGCATCCTCATATTGGCGCTACTAACGTCGCACATAAGTGATTGGCACGAAATTGGAATAGACATTTTTAAATGTTTAAACACGCCTACCAACTTTCATTTATGTCGCATAACTGCTCCTTGCTGTTGCGATTTCTTTCCGTCAGTGTACGTGTTCTGTGTTAACTTGTTTAAGAGACGTTTGAAAGCAAAACTAACATTTTTGGTACTTTTCATAATGAGACTTTAATGTTTCACTTTTTCCTGCCTTGAGTTGTGTATAATTTCTCTGTCTGACCCTTACACGTATTTAATTTTTAATCCTATCACATTACTTCTGTATCTGTGAAACTACCTAATTTTTGTCATGCATCTGTTTATAAAGGGATGGGGAGCAAGGAAGGTGCCTGCAGGTGTGCATTTTACTTACATGCTACATAGAAGAAAGTAAAATGCCGGCGCTCCCCGGAAACGTTGCCCAATCGGACAACGGCCAAACCTTCCACCACCGGAAACCAATGCAATCGAAAGCCAAAAACAAAAACAGGTCCTCTTCAGGGCCAACCCTGACGATCGTCAGCCTGAACGTCGAGGGAATCACCAAGAATAAGGAGGATGTAATATCTCAACTATGCCAATCAGAAAAGTGGGACGTACTGTGCCTGCAGGAAACGCATAGAGATTAAACAGCAAACAGACCCAATATCAAAGGAATGCGCTTGGCAGTAGAATCACCTCACAGAAGGTATGGGAGCGCAATATTTACCAGACCCGAGATGCTGCTCTCTTCCACGAGTAAGACAACCACCAACAACATTGAAATGTTAGCGATAGAGAGTGGATCATTTACAATATGCTCCGTACATAAACCCTCCGGCCAGAACTTACACACTTCAACGCCAGAAAGCTTCAACAACCAAAGGACACACTTCGTTGTGGGCGACTTTAACAGCCACAGCACCACCTGGGGCTACGACGAGACAGACGCCAATGGTCAGCTGCTAGAACAGTGGGCTGAGGCAAATAACCTCTCACTTCTCCACGACCCCAAGCCCCCCTGCTCCTTCAACAGCAAAATTTGGAAGCGAGGTTACAATCCCGATATTTGCTTCGTCAGCCGGAACATCTACGACACCTGCTGCAAAAGAGTATATGATGCAATCGCAAAGACACAACATCGACCTATTGGAATCCAAGTCTACTCAACAATCAAAACAACCAAAATACCTTTCCGTAGGAGATTCAACTTTAAAAAGGCTAGGTGGTCAGAATATTCCCAAGCGCTGGATGAGGAATTAGCCAGTCTGACCCCAATGCCAAATAATTATCTTATCTTTGTTGAGACTTTGCGAAAGGTATCTAGACGCTATATTACTAGGGGGCTGCAGACAACACTATATCCCAGGGCTTTCAAATGCCTCAAAGGACATCCTGGAGAAGTATCAAGTATTGTTCGCGGAAGACCCATTCAGCGACGAAATCATCACCTGCGGCACAGCTTTAATGTCAGCCCTCAGCGAGGCACGCGAGAAGAAGTGGATAGCAACCCTAGAAAGAATGGATATGTCCCACAGCAGCAAAATAGCCTGGAACCTGATTAAGAAACTGGATGGTGACCCAAGGCTAAGGAAGGCCCCGGCCAATGTAACTCCAAACCAGGTGGCCAACCAACTCCTCCTAAAAGGCAAGTTCAACTCCAAACGTCAGAAAACTAAAATCACACGCCTACTGCCAACGGAAAACACCAACTTCCAGAAACCATTTAGCATGAGAGAGTTGAACAATGGCATAAATACCATGAATAATGGGAAAGCCGCTGGGTTTGATGATATTTGCGTGGAACGGATTAAAAACTTCGGCCTTGGCGCCAGGGACTGGATACTTGGCTCTTTTAACGTGTGCCGTGAAACCTTTCAAATCCCGAAACTGTGGAGGAAGTCAAAAGTGGGGGCTCTCCTTAAACCCGGGAAGGACCCAGAGTCTCCGAAGAGCTATCGACCCATAACCCTTCTCTGCCATCCTTCTCAACAGACCGTTGACTCGAAGCTAATTCCACACCAAGCAGGTTTAAGACCTGGAAAGTCCTGCACCAGTCAAATTCTGGCATTGACGGAACATATCGAGGATGGGTTTGAGAATAAACTAATCACCGGGCTGGCACTAGTCGACCTAAGTTCCGCCTATGATACAGTACATCACCGGACACTACTGCATAAAATCTACGAGGCCCTGAAAGACTACCACCTAGTCAAGATAATCGAATCCCTGCTCCAAAATAGACAGTTCTTCGTAATGCTTGAGAGGAAAAAAAGAGTCGATGGCGGAATCAGAAAAATGGGCTCGCCCAAGGGAGCGTGTTGGCGCCAGTCCTATTCAACATAAACACAAATGACCAACCAACTCCAGACAAAACCAAAACTTTTGTATATGCGGACGACCTGGCAATAGCAGTTCAAGGCAACAGGTTTGAAGCCATCGAGGAGAAACTAGAAACCGCCCTTTCCACAATAACCTACTACAAAAAGAATTCTCTAAAACCCAATCCCTCCAAAACCCAAGTGAGTGCATTCCATCTGAACTCGAGGCAGGCAGAGTACAGGCTCAATGTTACCTGGGACGGGACACTACTAGAACACACAGGTACTCCCACCTACCTAGTCGTCGTGCTGGACAGAACATTGACGTACAAATATCATTGCAAAAAAAAAAAACACGCAAAATAATAGAAGCACGAAATTCCCTAATAAGAAAGCTGTCCAATAGCAAATGGGGTGCCAAACCTACCGTGATCAGAACTTCAGCCCAAGCTTTGTGCTTCTCAACTGCCGAATATGCCTGCCCGGTATCGTGCAGATCCGCCCACGCAAAAAAGGTACATATTAGCTTGAATGAAACATGCAGGATAGTGACAGGCTGCATGAAACCTACCCCCGTAGAAAATCTTTACAGGGCCGCAGGTTTCACAAACCCTGACTCACGTAGGAAAGCCCACGAACATACCGAGAAGGTAAAACGAACCTTTGATGCCCGTCACTCAATATTTGGCCTAGAGTGTGGCCCCAGAAGACTCAAATCCAGACGCCGTTTCCTAAGTTGCGCCTTAGATGAGCCCCCCATCTACTATCCACTAAGAGAGGACCCACCAAGCGGCGTTTCTGGTGATTGGAAAACCTGGAGAATGTTTAACCGCATCAGAACTGGGGTGGCTCCTGTGAAATCTAATCTGATCAAATGGGGTTTGTTGGACGAAAATGACGACAAATGCGACTGCGGCACTCGACAGGACATGGAACATCTCCTACAATGCCCAGCCTGCCCCCACAGATGCACCCTCAACGATCTGTGGCTGGCTAAAGAAGAAGCATTGGACATTGCCCAATACTGGGCAAACAAATTGTAGGTTCCGGACACGAAAAAGTAAGTATAAAGGGATATATCTGAAACGTCTCTACATATAACGCTGTGGACTTGACCTATCGGTAGAAGATACGCAGCCCTCAATCAATAGGAACACAGCTGAAACAGACCTTCACCGAAATTGTCTACACAGGCGCACTGAAAATACCAATGAGTCATTCAGTAATATGATTTGGACGTGTGTGCCCCAAAGCATCCTTCCAGGGTTAAATACTAAGAGTCAGTGATGCTATGTTGTCATTTAATGACGGATCTTCAAACCTGACTGTCATACTGCAAAGGGATTGCCACGTTGCCACTTTTGGTCAAATTTAAGAGCTGTAAAGTCACAGCGTGCAGCTGAGCTCAACAGGGAAGCAAGAAGAAGCAAGGTCCGCTGGAAGGAAGATGCTTTCAGGGAAAGAGAGACAGACACATTCACACACACACACACACACACACACACACACACACACACACACACACACACACACACACAGAGAGAGAGAGAGAGAGAGAGAGAGAGAGAGAGAGAGAGAGAGAGAGAGAGATCATCAATTTCAACTTTGAACTATTTTCTCAAAATGATTATTTTACAGCACAGATGCTTTATTATAACTTATTATACCATCTGAAGCACAGTTATGGTAGTTTCGATGCACAGATATTTAATGTAAAATTCTGCATATTTTTAATAAATTATTATCTTTGATTGTTCTTTATTTCATTTATTAATTCTGCGCTATTCAACATAAATAACATGGATACGTTATCCATAAAATATTTAGAGTGGTACTTTCGTAAGTTCCAAATATAAAGTTACATAAACTTGGATCTTTCACATTGGCAAGCACACGTCCTGAAAACTTTCCTTGATACTCTGTTACGTACATTGAAAGCGTCGTGACAGCTTTTAATTGATATCATTAACTATGAAATGTATTTCCTGTAACTCAGTGCCACAGCATGTAGAGTCGACCTAATGCTATCTTAGTTACTTTATCTCAATGTATACAGGGAGTATTCTCATCAACAGGGGGAACTGAGGCTAATTTAACCAAAACCGATCCAATGAAACGGGGACATTACTTCATAATTAAATCATTGGCAACTCGTAACAGACACATTGGCTTTTATCTCGTGAACAGCTCGTTTGCAGACTCTTATCTACCAGCACATTTTTGCTCCTGTTATCGTACAATTTCACCCGCGTCAGTTTTCGCCTATATAATGACTATATGTAGGTTGTTTCTAAAATTAATGTCAAAAATGAGATGGCTGATAGGGTGGATCACGACAGGCACCTTTCACATAGCATCCTACGTCCGCATCCCTTAGCGGCCTGCGCCAGGCGTCATTTAACAGCGTATCCCGCCACCGTGGAGGCAGGCAGGCACAGTGTCCACTGTTCGAGTAGGAACGATAGCAGGTCTGCTGGGTAGGACAGTACCACAGAGTTTCTTCCAGCATTTGCTGGCATGCAAACGCGTTGTATTTGGCAGTGCAAATGCCTCTTTCATGCAGGTCTTACCACGAGCTGTTTCATATCGAATGGCAACATCTACGAAGAGCTGCAAGACGCCATGGATAGTCAGTCCAGTGGGGGCCAATTTCTTCAAGGAACAAAAGGGACCCACTGAAAATGTCGGGAATATACCGCATACCATGTACATGCTGGAATGAGTAGACCATTACTCAACACCAGGATCGCCGAACACAAGTGCCATTGCACTTTGGGGTAAGTGGAGAACTCTGCGTTAACCGAGTCCGCGCTGAGAGAGACCGACCACATGGCAAAATTCGCCGACAAAGAAGTTCTTGCCATAGAGAACAGCTATCACGCCTCCTGGTTCAAAGAAGCTGCAGAAATCAGAAACATAACAACAGCTTCAACAAGAAAGGAGAAAGCCTCAATGTGAACGATCTTGGATTCTATTCCTGCAGCGAACAACCATTGCAGGTAACAAGAGGAAAACTGCAACGGTAATGACCACGGAAAAGCCCTTTGACGTTGGCGCGCCAGGTACATATGATCCGCGGCTGCGAGCTCGACTTCAGTCCACCACCAGCAATGGAGTGTGAAGCTCTGACAATCCCTGCCACTCGTGCTGGCGAAACGTCACAAAAAGCATCAAACAAACGCCGGCCGAAGAACCCTAGACAGACGCCAACAGGCAATTTGTCAGCAAGCGGCCACGAAAGCCTTAATCATTTTGTAAATGGCTGATACCAGGTCGCACAAAGCGCAGAGTTTGGTCTGTCCAGTGTCAGTGTGTCAACAAACAGTGTGTCAAACCACACTTGTGTTTGGTAGCGTGCGGAGCGGACGGGAAATTGAGGTTGGTTGGTTGGTGTGGGGAAGGAGACCAGACAGCGTGGTCATCGGTCTCATCGGATTAGGGAAGGATTGGGAAGGAAGTCGGCCGTGCCCTTTCAGAGGAACCATCCCGGCATTTGCCTGGAGTGATTTAGGGAAATCACGGAAAACCTAAATCAGGATGGCCGGACGCGGGATTGAACCGTCGTCCTCCCGAATCGGGAAATTGAGCGCGTTTCTTGGGAGGAAAAGGCAGACATCCACTGTGCTCACGGGGCGGCGTGTGGCAATGCTCTCGCTGCTCAGGGGTTGTACGTTCAGCGGTTCCAGAATCGCCGAGTGCCAGATCCACGCACATTCACCACCATCCACAGGACCCTAGCAGAGAAATGCACTTGAGGCGAGTTGTCTACCGACGAGGTATCGTGATGGCGCACGTGTATTTTGGGCCTATATCGAAACCAGATGCTTTTGCTGTGGTACAGGTGCGAAGGCCGAATGGACGCGTTCTTCAGCTCACAGTACGTACATCAGAGTGAGGAGGAGGCATTGGCAATGCTCCAAAACACGCCCTGAACAGGTCTGCGGTGTGTTGCTCGAGAAATGGGTGTAAGCCTTATCGCCTTCATAAAGCTCAAGCCCTCAATCCAGAAGATTTTCGGTATTGAACTGATTTCTACCACTGGTTTTTGCAGGAACGTGCCACCTCACACACTGTACTTTTGTTTTTTTACGGGAGAGGCATCCTTTACAAGGAAGGGTGTGTTCAACAGCTGCAATCAGCACTTGTGGGCACGGGAAAGTTCGTATCCTGCTTTGTCCGTGGTCACCAAGAGCGCTTCACCGTCAACGTATGGCTTGGTTTGGTAGAAAATAGACTGGTTCATACTTGCTCCCGCAAAGACTGAACGCAAACACATACATCGTCATCTTAAGGGAAATAATGGCAGAGTTATAGGAACATGTGCCACTAAACGTGAGACAGTGCATGTGGTACTGATATCATGGCGCATCTGCGCACTTCGTCCACGTGGTGCGAAGACATTTGAATGGAGCCTACAGTGCGAAGTAGACAGAGCGTGGTCGGCCAGTGGCATACACCGTGGTGGGGCAGTGGCGCAGCCTGCACCTTCCCCAGACTTTACCCCGTTGATTTTTTCGTCTGGGAGCACCTGAAATCTGTCGTTTATGAAACACCTATGTATACGGATGAAGAGCTGACAGCGCCAGTTATGCCAGCCTCTGATGCGATCCCCACTTGTCCAGGGGCATTTAATAGGGCGCGACAAGCACTTTGGCGTCGTTGCGTGGCGTGCATTCAAGCAGGTGACCGTAATTTCGAGTATTTTTGTAACTATTCGCAAATAACGGTCAGGAAACGTCAACCCCGTCTCTTTCCTTGATGTCACAAAAAAAGATTGAAAACGTTGCCCAGCAGACCTGCTACCACGTCCAATTGGATGGCGGGTTGTATGTGTAACATACAATCTCCCCCCCCCCCCCCCCAGCATTACTATAATATTCGATACCCAGGATTTGTAGCCGGGTATCGGTACTTTCTGTTACACAAAGAATAAAAATCATGCCACTATGGCACCTTTTCTTGTTATGTAATTGTGCTATATAATACTATGAATGATATTTAAACAAAATTTACGATTACTTAAATAATATGTAAATATATAACATAATAATCACTATGAATCAACAACATTTACTCAGAACTATAATAATCACTATGTAATTCATTTGATTAGAAGTAGTTATAAATGTTAGCATCGTTATTACTTTCGTTAATTAACTCCAATTAGATCTCGAAAGTTCAGTTTGCGAAACGTTATTGTAAATCTATCAAAAACCAAGAACCAGATTTAAATTCACGTAATTTCAAGTGATATGTAATTTCAAACCCAAATTTGTAAGCCAGGAGTAATACCATTACTAAAATAATTAACTGATCATTGCTAACACATATAACTAGCTTCGTTACTTATGTTTGGATGCATATTTCAAAGTTATGAGCCATTAAAGAGGTTAAACAACTTGTGTATATATTACGTAAATGTTCGCAATATTTTCCGATCGATAATTGATTTGTATTTATTAAATAAATGAAACGCATTATTGTAAAAAGTCATATTTAATTTTCAATCTTAAATTGTACAATTTCTAACCTAAAACTCATCTGTAATGAACTAACATTTTACGCTGTAAGTAATCTGTCAACCTTTTGTATATTTGTAACCTTTAATTGTAACTATTAATTTCACGATGGTGTAATAATTGAAGTAACGGACACTCATTGTTTGGAATATATATCAGCAAAGGCGGCAATGCAGCGTCAGTTCGCCTAGGGGTTCACTTTGTAGTCAAGTCATTTCGGTCAGTAAGACAGTCTGTCAGGTGTTGGAGAGACTATATGTGAAGCTTGATGTATTCTGCGATGACTTTGGAAAAATGTTAACAAATAAACCTCCGCAAATTGTATGACCTGCAGTTTTAATTAGAAGGAATCACCAGCTACCCGACTCAGGAAAATTACAAGATAAGTACAACAAAAATACTTTGTTATGCATGGCTCTTACTTACATCCACTCCAGGTGCAAATATATAAGTAATTATATTAACGCACCAGTAAATAAATCATATGCATTCGTAAAGTAAGGGAGATGTCATATATGCCTACCTTCCCAGTGGCGCGTGACGCTGTTAAATGATGTCTAGTGGCGAATGCTGAGGCATGTAAACATGGGTTGCTATGTGAAAGCTGTCTGTTACGACCCACTCTACCAGGCCTCTCATTTTTCCTTTCATTTTGGAAACACCCTGTATGGAAATAATATAGCCGAGTTCTTTTTTCCTATGTCTACATAAGTCAGCAAACCCCCGCTAAACAATCCCATGTACAAAAAGCTACCAGCTTCTGATTACTTTACAAATGAGTTAACATGTTGTAAGGTGGCAGATTAAGTGAATGTCAATTTTGCACCTTACATGAGAGATTTTATACATCATAACAGGAAGGTGAGTATGTCACCTGACATACTTCGGCAAAAATGAGCAGATTTCCCTATTAAAATAAGCAGTATGCAATGCAAAGGGATGACAATCGATGATATTAACACACCAAACCTAAATCCTGCATTTCAAAGAGCAAGAGGTAAAAAAGCTGCTGGAGGAAACGTTTTAGTTTGGGAGCAGATGCGAGTTGGAACGTCAAGGCCCGAGTACAACAGAACACACTGGAAGTGACCCATAGTGAGGGACAACGAATGCGACAAATGACTCATTGAGGAGAGCAGGTAGCGGGCCACTGGCATGGTACGGAGAGAATCTTTAGAAAACTGCGTTGGGGAATTTCCAGATGGGTACAAACAGACCAGCAGCGCAGTCGATCACGTGAATGGCGCGTGGTGTGCAGGTAATGTACGTGTGAAACTTTTAGGCGCCTGGAGCGGGCACAAAATGTCCGATTGGCTGACAAACTAGGAAAGAGTAAAGTACCGAAATTTCGACGCAGTTTGATGGCAGGCCCTTTGCTATTAGCAGAGGGTGTTTCCACAAGATGAAAGGAATGCTCCTATTGATTGGAAAACGCCGTGATGTGGAGCACAAAAGGACCCAGGTGAGGGCAGTTTTGCTACGAGAGACACAAGACCGAAAATTTCGGGGATTCTCCTCTGAACCAGCGTCAAGTGTACAACGGGGTGCATCACACACCGTACGACACAAAGGAGGAATTCTGCGTGAACATTGCTTTCATTTCGACTGACATTCAGCTAAATATTAGCTGTACAGTCATTGAGCTCCAACAGCGAAGAAACGAAACAGTCACGTACTTAATTGTTCTTGCGAGAACTGAGAGGGCATTGTAATACGCACACTGCTCCATCCATGCACGTGCATATCGCCATATTTCAAGACTAGGGATAAGCGCACGTTTCCTCGCCTAATGAAAAACAGAGGACAGTTTCTGCTGATAAAATCAGCAAAGATTTTTATTAGCTTTTTTGGACTTTCAGAGGATGAGATCTGCCATGCAGCCGACAGCTCTTCGCAGCTAAGGTAAATACTGCTATCAGAGACGTAAACTTGTTGGTTCACCAGCTTGCATCCACTGTGGACTCTAGCAACTTTGAGTAATTTTTTTGCTCAGCTTGTCACAAAAACTAACCATTCTCTGTAGACTTGTTTGTCATCCTAAATAGTACCAAAAGAACCAGAATTGGATGATTTGTCGCAATATTGGCCAACTTCACGATGTAGTAGTAAGAAGAATTTTGTAAAGAACCTTCTGGTTAAAATTTAATATTTTGTGTTTAGAGGTATTTCGATTAAACAGGACGAGATACGTTATCTAGACAAATGTCCTCACATTGTCATGTTACAACCTATGTAAATTCGTTTACTACTTTGACAGTAATTTTGAATAGAAAACAATTTGCGTACAGATAAACACCATTGTGCTCTGTCTTAGAATACGGGTCCACTCAAACCCAATCATTTATTGTGGTGACGATAACGCACTCTCAGGGTTTTTTTTTTTTTTTGCTGATGTCTAACCATAGAGGAAAGGAGTCGAGAATAAGAGTGTTTAATATTTAACATTAAGCATGTACATGAGAAAAGTTTAGAGAAAGTTTGAAAGTATTCTTAAAAGTTTGTCAGAAGTCGCCAAGCGCTCTTGTTGTAAAACAGTGGACCAGCATAGACTTGTTAATTTGAAGAGAGAATATTCTCTTGAGTCATGTCAGATGTAAGGAAACTTCCAATGGGCACTGCAGAAAGAAAAACATTGCCCCATAATTTCAACAAAGAATGTGTCATGGCAGGCAAAAAGTCGGCTGAAAGTGTGTACCCAAGGAATGTCAATGAATACGGCAGAGATGATGAAGCCCCGAAGTCCAACACCTAGCAAAGGAGCTGACGAGCAACCCATGTAAAAAGTTAGCCAAAGTAAAGGAGAAGAAATCTAGAACAATAGCTCCACCCGTGAAAAAGATGTTTTTTGCACTCTCCCAGGGGGGAAGCCACTGCAGAGTTGTGCTAGGAAGATCGAATGGAAGAATGATCAGATGCAGGAGGGGGGAGGGTGTGAAAAAGATATTGTAATGCTTGCAAGTAGTGAGGTAAGAACGAAAATGTGGACATTTTCTCAGAAATATAGTAGTGTGTATCTAAGCTCAGGGACACAATAAGGGTGGTACAATTTATGCACTACCTGGTACAAATTGGAACACCAGATTCCTAATTTGTAGCACTTGCAGATATTTGGAAAATTGAGTGTAGTGAGCTTATTTTTCTCATAATTCCCAATCTTTTAATCATACTAAAACAACATACTATAGTTGAGAATGGTATTGTTTAAATATTTACTGTTTTGGCTATAATAATAAAGAGCGGTACAATTTAGGCAACTCTCCCCAACATTGGAGAATATGCACATCACTGCTGCAGCTCCCATTAGACGTGAAAACAGAGCTCAGTCAAGCAAGAGTACTCCATATCACCGATACTATTGTCAGCAGTCTTAGAGGAAGCTATCAGAACCACACCTGAAAAGGAGGAGCAGAAGAAGAAGACAATACAGGTTGATGAAACAACTCTAGACCATTTTTGACACGACTTTTTACTCCTGAACCGTTATTAAATTATTTATTTACGATGGCAGTTTCGGCTATATAGTCATTCTCATGTAGGAACCGAGGCAACAAATTGCTTAAAGACCAATTCAGTTTTAGAGACACACCCTGCTCTAAAACAAATGAAACTCAGATTATTTTTACGAAGTATACAAATTCTTACCTTACTATTAAGTACTTTAGGGAAATAGCAGGCAGGTCAAGGAAAAATGCCAGTGTGTGCAAACCATGGCTGATGACTGCGTGAAAGGAGCCTGCCGCTTCGGTTCTGAGGCTATCTTCAGTTCCCTTTGTTGGATCGCTGACTTGGTGAAGGTAGACTAAGGTCAGTATTTGAAGCATAGTGCCCATGCTCGATCGCAGTGTCTAAACCAGACGGTATCGGCTACACATTTCTGGACGTCCGCTGTAGGGTGGAGAACTAGAGCGACCACCTTCACAAGTTGGGCGGGCGGCACACGCACGAAGCTGCTACCAGGGTAGCGCAGAGCATGTGGTGTGCAGACGCGCATTTTTTAGGTGAGAAGGAAAGCCCGCCCCCCCCCCCCCCCATGAGATTTGGGACTAGTTGCCCACTGAAATCTAGGATACATCAGCCACACTTTTCTCTGAGAATGCTAGTCCTCGCAGATTGGAAACAGTAAAGAGTAATAATATACCAGCGAACTGCATCTGCATCCATTGCAATGTCCCAGAATTAGTATTACTTGTTAAATGTAACAATGCCCAGATTTGTTTTACAAACAAAGTTGGTCGAAACTAAAAGGAAACAGCAACGAAATCCTAAATTCAGCTTGGAATACCTATCGTAAGGGTAGGTCAGACATCAGCGGTGGTGGCGTATTTATTGCACTAAAGAATTCGATAGTATCTAATGATCATATTATGGATTCCGAATGCAGATTCATCTGAGTGAAGTTAAGCGTCAAAGGTGGGTGAAAATCTTAAGCGGATGTTTTTATAGGCCACCTGCATCAGGAAGCTGTAGTGGTAAAGTGCCTCAGAGAGTGTGCAGAATTTTCTGAGTAAGTTTAGTCATCCTGCTATTGTTATAGGGCGACTTCTAACTTGCCAAAGTAGAACTGAAGAGTCATGTGATGAAAGCTTGTGCCAGAGACAGGGATTCGTGCGACAGCTTTCTGAATGTCTTGTCCGAAAATTAAATTGAGCAGATAGGGAATCAGGTCATGAAATTGACGTTTTAGGCCACCTAGCAACAAACAGACCTGAACTTCTCGAATTAGTTAACGTTGAGAATGGTATCAGTGATCATAAGGCTGTAATAGCATCGATGATTAGTGGTTTTCTAAGGATTGCTAAAAAAGATAGGAAAATATTTTTGTTCATTAAGGGTGACTGGCTACAAATTGCTGTTCAGCTGAGTAGTCAACAGTAAATATATGCACTGCTTGGGACCAAGATTTGGAGCACGAAAGGAAAAGTT
The DNA here is from genome assembly GCF_021461385.2 of Schistocerca piceifrons. Classification (NCBI taxonomy): domain Eukaryota; kingdom Metazoa; phylum Arthropoda; class Insecta; order Orthoptera; family Acrididae; genus Schistocerca; species Schistocerca piceifrons. The sequence goes on from NC_060145.1 coordinate 7,195,309, forward strand.
CAAAAGCATCTTTTAGTACGCCTGAGATGATGATGATGATGATGATGATGATGATGATGAGGAATGCCAATGTGGCCCGGCGTCCACACAAAGGTTGCTGAACGACCACACTCGGCGAGAGCAGAAACAGCATCTTGAATACCGCGCACCCAAGGGTCCCGAGAAAAACACTGGTCGAGTGCTTGCAATCCACTCAGGGAGTCACTGCATATGACAAATGACTCCCCAGGGCAAGAGGAAAGGTGAGCGAGTGCACGACAAAGAGCGACCAGCACCGCAGTGAAAACACTGCTCCCACTAGGCAGGGAATGCTGCTGCACGTAGTCGCCGTGGATGAGAGCAAACCCAGTGCGTCCATCGACCACAGAACCATCGGTGTAGACAGCATCTGCATCGCGAAACGAGGCAAGAACAGCCAGGAATTGTTGACGAATACTGGCAGGTGGAACGGAGGACTTGGAGTCTCAGGACAAATCCAAGCAAAGCCGCAAGCGAGGGAGGGACCAAGGCGGGGTAGAAGAAGAGGTCCGGAAGGATGGAGGAAGGGGTTAAGGACTCTAGTGACGAGAGAAGGGCGCGATCGGGAGATCCGACCTAGGCCGCCGTCGTGAGGAGGGGAGTGCAGAAGATGGAGAAAGGAGCCTGCGGTTTGGGTGGTCGGGCGAGGCATGGACGCGGGCCATGTATGACGCAAGCAACTGTTGTCTGCGGAATCGTAGGGGAGGGCTCAAATGGCTCTGAGCACTGTGGGACTTAACATCTATGGTCATCAGTCCCCTAGAACTTAGGACTACTTAAACCTAACTAACCTAAGGACAGCACGCAACACCCAGCCATCACGAGGCAGAGAAAATCCCTGACCCCGCCGGGAATCGAACCCGGCGTAGGGGAGGGATTCGAGCTTCTACAAGAAGGCTAGTCACCGGACTAATGCGGAAGGCGCCTTCGCCAGTATGACGCCACAATGGAGAATCGGGTCGAGGATCTGCAACGTAGAAGGTGCTGCCGAGTCGTACACCACTATCCCGTAGTCGAGACGGGACTGGACTAAGGCAGGAGCTTCGAGGATCCACATGGGCCGCCGACTCACCATCCGTTCCAGGAGTTTGCACATAACGTTGGTAAGGCTGATAGGGCGATAGCTATCAACCAGCAGCGGATCTATACCAGGTTTCAGCACCGGGATGGTAACGCTATCCTGCCAACGAGTTGGGAAAACGCCCTCCATCCGGATGCAGTTAAACAGGGCGAGTAATTCACCCTGACAGTGCGCCGAGAGATGGGGAAGAAACTCGTTGTGAATTTGGTCTGGACCTGGAGAGGTATCGGGGCAAGCTGTAAGGGCACTTTGGAAATCCCATTCACTAAACAGGGCATTGTATCGTTCCCAACGGTGCGTGCGAAATGACAACTGCGTATGCTCAGCTTGCTCCTTAATGGCGCGGAATTCTGCGCTGTAGCCTGCTGTCGCGGAAATACGAGCGAAGTACTCTGCCAGATGTTCGGCGATGGCGATTGCGTCGGTACAAAGTGTACCCTGAAGAGGAAGGCAAGGGACCGACGCATGAGGACGAAAGCCAAAAACCACACCTGACATGGGGAGGTGCGAGAACCTATGGTGGCAACATATCGTTCCCAGCAGTCCTGTTTGCTTCCCCAGATTAAGCTCCCCTCAATCACCAGTTTATTGTAGGTCGCTGGAGCAACGAAGAGTATCTAGCGACTGCAAGAAAGCTCAGGTCGACCCCGTTTTTGAAGAAGGGCCATACAAGCGCACATAATTAAAGTCGTATATCGCTGAAGTCAACCTATTGTAGGATTATGGAACGTGTCTTATGCTCATGTATTATGTCGTTTCTGGAGAACGAAAATCTCTATGATAAAAATAAACGGATCCCGCAAACAGAGATCTTACGGAACTCTGCTCGTTCTACTCCTGCACGAGACCATAGACATCGGCGCTCAGCTTGATATCGTGTTCCTTGACTTCAGCAGGGCATTTGACGCCGTCCCACACTGCCCTTTAGTGGAAAAATACAACCTTATCGAGTTTCGGATCAGATTTTGGGCTAGATTCACAAGATTTCCTTGCAGATAAAACTCGACACGTCTGTCTTAATAGAACAAAATCGACATTTACTACATGGATACTCTGGAATTCACGTTTAAGTGCCTGGCAGACGGTTCATCGAACCACCTTCACAATTCTCTACTATTTCAATCTCGTATAGCGCGCGGAAAGAATGAACACCTATATCTTACCGTACGAGCTCTGATTTCCCTTATTTTATCGTGGTGATCATTCCTCCCTATGTAGGTCGGTGTCAACAAAATATTTTCGCATTCGGAGGAGATAGTTGGTGATTGGAATTTCGTGAGAAGATTCCGTCGCAACGAAATACGCCTTTCTTTTAATGATGTCCAGCCCAAATGCTGTATCATTTCTGTGACACTCTCTCATAATTAGGGATAATACAAAACTTCCTGCCCTTCTTTGAACTTTTTCGATGTACTCCGTCAGTCGTATCTGGTAAGGATCCCACACCGCGCAGCAGTATTCTAAAAGAGGACGGACAAGCGTAGTGTAGGCAGTCTCTTTACTAGACCTGTTACATTTTCTAAGTGTCCTGCCAATAAAACGCAGTCTTTGGTTAGCCTTCCCAACAACATTTTCTATGCGTTCGTTCCAATTTAAGTTGTTCCTAATTGTAATACCCGGATATTTTGTTGAATTTACGGCTTTTACATTATACTCATTTATCGTGTAACCGAAGTTTAACGAGTTCCTTTTAGTACTCATGTGAATGACTTCACACTTTTCGGTATTTAGGGTCAACTGCCACTTTTCGCACCATTCAGACATCTTTTCTAAATCGTTTTGCAGTTTTGATCTTCTGATGACTTTATTAGTCGATAAACGACAACGTCATCCGCAAACAACCCAAGACGGCTGCGTAGAGTCTCCCGAATCATTTATATAGATAGATAAGAGCAAAGGGCCTGTAACACTACCTTGGGGAACGCCAGAAATCACTTCTGTTTTACTCGATGACTTTCCGTCAATTACTACGAACTGTGACCCCTCTGACAGGAAATCACAAATCAAGTCACATAACAGACGATATTCCATAAGCACGCAATTTCACTACAGGCTGTTTGTGTGGTACAGTGTCAAAAGCCTTACGAAAATCCAGAAATATAGAATCGAAGTCCCTTGTCAATGGCACTCAACAATTCATGTAAATAAAGAGATAGTTGTGTTTCACAGGAACGATGTTTTCTAAACCCATGACTGTGTCAATAGACCGTTTTCTTCGAGGTAATTCACGATGTTCGAACATAATGTATGTTCCAAATCCTGCAGCATATCTACGTTAACGATATGGGCCTGTAATTTAGTGGATTACTCCTACTACCTTTCTTGAATATTGGTGTGACCTATGCAACTTTCCAGTCTTTGGGTACGGATATTTCGTCGAGCGAACGGTTGTTAAGTATGGAGTTAATGGATCAGCATACTCCGAAAGGAACCTAGTTGGTATTCAGTCTGGACCAGAAGACTTGCTTTTATCAAGTGATTTAAGTTGCTTCACTACTCGGAGGATATTTAATTCTACGTTACACATGTTGGCAGCTGTTCTAGATTCGAATTCTGGAATATTTACTTCGTCTTTTGTGAAGGCATTTCGGAAGGCTGTGTTTAGTAGCTCTGCTTTGGCAGCACTGTCTTCGATAGTATCTCCATTGCTACCGTGCAGAGGAGACATTGATTGTTTCTTGCCGCTAATATACTTCACTTACGACCAGAATCTCTTTGGATTTTCTGCCAGGTTTCGAGACAAAGTTTCGTTGTGGAAACTGTTATAAGCACCTCGCATTGAAGTCTGCGCTAAATTTCGACAGATTAAGAGTAACTTCCGGAGTATCCCAGGGAGGTATGATAGGACATTACAGGTTACAGTGTACATAAATGATCTAGTGAACTGCGTTAGATAGTGTTTAAAACGGTTCACAAATACTAGGTCGTCTGCAAGTAGCAACGCCGGAAGACAGTATTTATTTGCAGAATGACCGGCAGAGGATTGACGAATGGGGCAGGCTCTGACATTTGGCGCTGGACAAATAAATTTAACATATTGGGCATAGGTAGGAGAAGAAATCCACTACTGTACAGCTGCACTAATGATGACGGAAACAGTAGCTACGCAAAGTGTGAGTGACGATGCAGGGCGACCGAAGTGGAATAAGCACATAAAACAGATTGTCTAAAAAGCAGACGCCAGACAGATGCATACGAAGAGTCTTAAGGAAATGTAACTCATCCAGGAAGCAAGTGGCTTACAAGGCGCTTGTTCGACCGGTTCATGAATACTGATCAAGAATCTGAGATTCTCACCGGACGTCACGAGTAGGTTTACTGTTCAAATTCCGAGAGGGTACGTGGTTGGTTGGGCAATTGAGGCGTAGCGCCGTATAAAGATCCTGCCTTGGAGGCGGTTAAGTGGGAGATGTGTCTCCGAGCTGGATAGTGACAGATGGTGACGCGAGACTGGACGCGCACGTAGTTTATGTATCAGCCGATAGAGGACAGTATTGGATAGGGCGACTGTGATTTTAGTTTCGATTGTGCCCACTAGAGTGCACTAAAGTAATAGAATGTTTTTCATAAACTGTTCGAGTATTTCCATAAAGTGTTATGTCTTTTTGTGTATGTAAAATGTTATAAATGTGTTTTAGCAGTATGAATGATGCGCGAGTGTGGTTTAAGGTTAATATGAAGATAATTGTTTAACGAGTTATGTAGTAGGATTTAGTGTGGGAACATTTCGAAGAAGTATGGATATGAACAAAGGGGATTTTTGTAGAATAGATTTGTAAAGTAAGTTTATGGTAAAAGGAAAGTTAATTCAGGTATAAATAACAGCAAAAAACTTATACATAAACAAAACTTCAGCATATCAGATAATTACGTCGGTAAAAGGTGCAGTCATTACGTTTACTATTTTGCGATTGGCTATTGATGAAAAGCGCGGACTGACGCGGGAGAGTGTCTTTTTGCTATTGGCTGTTGAGTAAACTGACCAATGGTAAAGCAATATTCTTCGCGCGCTTCTCTCTGCTGGTACAGAAGACAGAGTGTTCTAGGGAGGAGTCGAAGCCTAGCCATGAAAGAGATAGGACGTGTGCAGTAGTAGTTCCGATGAAAATGATAAGTTGCCGGATCTACCAGTGTTTCATACATCAAATGTGTTGGAAAGTGACGGCATAATTATTCCGATGTGTGTGTAGAAATTTCGGAATTTTTAAGTGAATTTTGCGACGAGAACAGACATATATTACGCGTGGCGTATTGAGCAGGTCGGTGGCTAAAAACTGACTGCATTTGGTACCGACACACTTAATATTTGGCGAGCATTGTCGATCTAAAACAATCAGACCATTATCGATCTAAAACAATCAGTATTTTCGTAGCCATTACGTTTTCAGGAAATGCAACACCATAAACTTGCTAACGTGAGTGATAGGGATTGTGAGTGACTGTGTTAAGACTAGCACGGGCTTGGCAGTGATACTTGTTCACCTAAGTTTCACAATATACGAGGTGCATTCAAGTTCCAAGGCCTCCGATTTTTTTTCTAATTAACTACTCACCCGAAATCGATGAAACTGGCGTTACTTCTCGACGTAATCGCCCTGCAGACGTACACATTTTTCACAACGCTGACGCCATGATTCCATGGCAGCGGCGAAGGCTTCTTTAGGAGTCTGTTTTGACCACTGCAAAGTCGCTTAGGCAATAGCAGCATGGCTGGTGAATGTGTGGCCACGGAGAGTGTCTTTCATTGTTGGAAAAAGCCAAAAGTCACTAGGAGCCAGGTCAGGTGAGTAGGGAGCATGAGGTATCACTTCAAAGTTGTTATCACGGAGAAACTGTTGCGTGACGTTAGCTCGATGTGCGGGTGCGTTGTCTTGGTGAAACAGCACACGCGCAGCCGTTCCCGGACGTTTTTGTTGCAGTCCAGGAAGGAATTTGTTCTTCAAAACATTTTTGTAGGATGCACCTGTTACCGTAGTGCCCTTTGGAGCGCTATGGGTAAGGATTACGCTCTCACTGTCCCAGAAAATGGACACCATTATTTTTTCAGCACTGGCGGTTACCCAAAATTTTTTTGGTGGCGGTGAATCTGTGTGCTTCCATTGAGCTGACTGGCGCTTTGTTTCTGGATTGAAAAATGGCATCCACGTCTCATCCATTGTCACAACCGACGAAAAGAAAGTCCCATTCGTGCTGTCGTTGCGCGTCAACATTGCTTGGCAACATGCCACACGGGCAGCCATGTGGTCGTCCGTCAGCATTCGTGGCACCCACCTGGATGACACTTCGCATTTTCAGCTCGTCATGCAGGATTGTGCGCACAGAACCCACAGAAATGCCAACTCTGGAGGCGATCTGTTCAACAGCTATTCGGCGATCCCCCAAAACAATTCTCTCCACTTTCTCGATCATGTCGTCAGACCAGCTTGTGCGAGCCCGAAGTTGTTTCGGTTTGTTGTCACACGATGTTCTGCCTTCATTAAACTGTCGCACCCACGAACGCACTTTCGACACATCCATAACTCCGTCACCACATGTCTCCTTCAACTGTTGATGAATTTCAATTGGTTTCACACCACGCAAGTTCAGAAAACGAATGATTACACGCTGTTCAAGTAAGGAAACCGTCGCCATTTTAAATATTTAAAACAATTATCATTCTCGCCGCTGGCGGTAAAATTCCATCTGCTGTATGGTGCTGCCATCTCTGGGACGTATTGACAATGAACGCGGCCTCATTTTAAAACAATGCGCATGTTTCTATCTCTTTCCAGTCCGGAGAAAAAAAATCGGAGGCCTTAGAACTTGAATGCACCTCATATTGAGGACAAGATTTCCAACCTTTCATTTCGTGTTTCTCCCGAAACGTAGATTAGTGATTTTAATTGCAGCCTGGTTCACGTCGAAGCACAGTAGGTTTCACTCGGCTTCCCTACTGATGATCTGCTGAGACAATGTTCACAGGTAGGTGCAGGTACGTCGTAAAAGGGACGGAAAGAACCGCGCCGCTGCAAAATGTCTGAAAGCATATTACTTCGCGCCACATACTTCTCTCGAAATGACAAGAAAATTCGACCAGTTATGAAAAATACCGATGTTTACCGACAATCGTTCTCCCCACGAGGGGTTCACGAGTGGAACAGGAGTGCGACTGTACCCCCCGCCAGACTTGTGTCAGGTGTCTTGCAGAGCGCCGATGTAGGTGTGGAATGCATATTCGTTCCTCTTCAGGAGGCGCAGAAGAAAGCATACTTCCATGCATTGTTGAATCACATGATGAGCCTACCACTAGAAACATGTTTTTAAAAAAGAGTTAATTAGTCTGCTAAACATAGCTATCAGATACGGGTTCGGAGCAGCAACGGCATCTAGAACGAGATACGCAGTTCGTAACATATGACTACTGGCGATGGAATTACTCTCGAGGTAGAAACAGTAAACAACGCGAAGTCGCGACCCACTACTGTGCCGTATCTCTGACCATTGCCAGATAAAATATTGCATGACTAAGAAAACTTACGTGGGGATTGGAGCTACGCTTATAATACTTTAAAACAGAAGATTAGACATAGTAGTATTAGAGGTACGCAACTTTACAGCTCCGAGGGATGTAGAGGATGTTGCGAGACATGGTGCATTTAAGAGCACGCGAGGCTAACCGGTAGGAACACGCCGACTTTCGCAGCCCATTTGAAAGAAAGGGGACGCCAAGTATCAGAAACCGGAAAGTCTTAAGTTGCTGTGTGAAGTAAGGAACGATAAAGCGACGGATAAAATATGCATTGAGAAACGATCAGATGGAGAAGCTGCCTAAGATTTAGAAAGGTATCATAAGAAGTATTAATACGGTAGTCTATGCTTTAACGTACTTCAATGATTTAAGAAGTGGTTTACTTTTTCAAAAATAATTTGATTTTCTCAAATTTTTGAGAAAGAACATACCTAAAATTAAACTGGTCGTTCAGAAATTAGTGCTGTTCCAGATGTTACTTGAGAGCGGCACAACAGCCTAAACCTCAGTCGCAGATTTCTAAAATACTGCAGGACTGTGGACGCCAGTAAACAGAAAATACGTAAATCACCCTTGTTCTGCTAGCACATTGTATAGCTGGTGTTTAGTGCGGATAAAACTCTACGTGGAGCAACGTAACATAACAAGTTTCCAAGTTGGTGCTAAAATCAACAATAACGAGATTAAAATGATATATGCTCAATGTACAAGAATGCACAGTGGTGGCCACTCGATGAAAATAAATCAGTATCAATAGAGTACCTGTCCCAGAAGCCAGTTTCTAAACTGACCCGTCTGTCCTGAACATTTTTATGTAGTTTGTAAACGGTCGTGTAGCGCTTAGTAACGCCCCCCCGCCCTCCCCTTCCCACGAGTACTGTATCTGCCCTGCAGGGCCAGCGCCGCCCTTGATCAAGACCGGCTGCATCGAAAGCACAGAATGCATAAGGCATAACGCTCATAAAAACAACTTGTTTGTCTGTTACTATCCACTGACTGGGAGGTCGAAGCAAGTAGGCACGTTGATATTTCTAAATCCACGCATGTTTCCGATCTTTCCAGTGCTTCAATTCTGTATTGTTTCAGACAGCAAATAACGTTAAACACCTTATTAGACGAAATCATCTATGCGAAGGAATTTCGTAGCTTCTCTCTATAAGAAAGAGGGCCATCTGCTTTTTTTTATTATTATTTTGACATCAATGTGTTTTGCCCGACCTTCACGAAATTCATCGTACGACCACGACGAAATTTTGCAAACCAATTATTCCAGGGACTGTTATTAAATAAAACAATAATAATCAACATACGAAAACATAAAAACTACTTTTACAGTTTCTGAGGTGCTGTTATTCAACAACGTCAAATTTTCGACCTTAGTGGGACCATATCCATACGTCTTTTTATAGAACTTGAACGGCGACGTTTGTATGTAACTGCGTCGTCGGCGCACAGCTGCAAGAAGCTAAAAACCTTATCTGCCAGGCCGTTTGTATACGTCGTAAACAGTAACGACCTATTACGGTTCTCTGTGCTGTACTGGACGTTACGTCCGTTGCCCGATATCTCGACAATGTTATCAACCTCGAAGCTAACGTAGAGACAGAAACGCGTGTTATGAGAGTTGTCTTTGGAAAGACTGGAGCAATGACAGACCGACAATTTACAGGGTGACATTGAACTATAAGAAATAAAATCGTCCCAATTTCTTAACGGCTTGCGTTAGCACGCTCAAACCGCACGGTTGGCCGCGTGGCATGATGGGTATTACTATGCGCCGTATGGTTTGGTTTAGCAACGAAGCTCATTTTCATTTGGATGGGTTCGTCAATAAGCCAATTTCCGCCCGTTTGGGGGACTGAGAATCCGCATTTCGCCATCGAGAAGTCTCTTCACCCTCAACGGGTGACTGACTGGTGTGCTATGTCCAGTCACGGGATAACTGGTACGATATTCCTTGACGGCACGGTGACTACCGAACGGAACGTGAAGGTTTTGGAAGATGATTTCGCCCCCGTTATTCAAAGTGAGTCTGATTTCGACAACAAGTGGTTCATGCAAGCTGGAGCTGGACCCCATCGAAGCAGGAGCACTTTGGGGACCGCGTTCGGGCTCTGGGGGTTCCCATATGCCACTGCTATGGGACTCGATCTGGCGCCATATACTCTGGATCTGAACACATGAGGTTCCTTTTTGTGGGGCTATATTAAAGACAAGGTGTACAGCAATAATCCCGAAACCACTGCTGAGCTGAAAACAGCCATTCAGGAAGTCCTCGACAACCTCTATGTTTCGACACTTCTGCGGATCATGCAGAATTTCGCTATTCGTCTGCGCCACATCATCGCCAATGATGACAGGGATATCGAACAGGTCATGATTTAAATCCGAATATCTGTAGTGTCTTTGACATGTTGAATAAAGTGTGTTCACGCCGTACCTGGTAACGAATTTTCGTTTGTAAGTAGTCTTCACGGGTTTGCCGCCGGATCACGTTGTGAAAATTCCACAATATTTCCTCGCAGCAACAGTCCGACATCTTCAGGTGGTTCAACCTTGCTGGTTACTGGGTATTTTCGTTTTTTTTTTTCATATCTATCACCATGTTCATCGGCATACCGGAGGACGAGCAACGAAACAATTTTCTCGGAGGTTCACTGGGGTGGTACCGCTGCAAATGTGGACCGTGCCCCACTTCTGTAGTAACTGGACACAACGGTGCTCGTTCGTGTTCGAATTACCTCATCCCCATGTTTAGGAGTTCACTCAAGTTTTCCCTTGGGGAACCTCGACATAAACGGTCAAGCCGAGCAGACGCTCGCGACTGTAACAGCTGAATGGCGCCACAAACTGACTGCTGAGGTGCAATGGAGTGGCCGAACTAGGCTGGACAAACTGGGGCGAATCACCTGTGAAATAGTCTTACCAGCAGTGACGTTTTCTTCTGTTTTAATTTTAAGTCTTCTCGGGTCTTCTGCAGAGCTGAATCGTTGGTTCTGCACGAATTTTCGTTAACGAGACTTTCTGTTCTCCTCAGGGAGTTATTGATAGGGTTTTATTATTTTTTTAAAATAATTTAACCATTTGTATTCCCTTCCCTGATGGGGATGGGCGGGATTCTGAGAGCGTTTGGCTGTATTCGGACTTGGGCTAACATTTCCTTTATTTCTAGATATTACTTATGAACAGCTTAATCTAGATTTTGGTGATTTCTGTTTTCATAGAATTGTAGACTTACTTCTAATGCCTTGCTGTGTTAAAGGAACTGTTTTCTTTGATTTGTTGCTTTCTGTCTGTACAAAGACAATTTTCTATTTCTACTCCCATGTAAACTGCTACAGTCCTGCAGGTCTACACCTATAATTTGTTGTTATTTTTTACTTGCTTACATTTGAAATGCTACAATGCTACAGAAAGGTGGAAGCAGAAAACAACAAACCAATCACATCACCAGTCAAATTGGCCATATTTAGAACGGTTGAAATGTGTAATGGATTTGTTACTTAGGGGACATCCAATGACTAGTCCACGTTCGACATCTCTGGCCTCTGCAGACCGATCCATTCCGCTGTTTTTTATTTTTATTTTTTTACTGGGAACACAATATTCCCTGCCTCCTCTTTTATAATGGCGGATCTGCCTCTCGAGAGGTTTAGTGTTCAAATGCGCATTACAGAGGGGCGACCGAAAACTTTGATCAGATATACTCAGATTTCTGTTATCATCGACTGTTTTGCCCTCTTATGTTCCCTTTGGCACAACAAACGTTATTCCTTCGTGTCATCACCTCAAGTCCTGTCATCCTGTGTTTCTAGTTGCGTCGTCATCGATTATAAGGAGAAACTCCTCATTCCTTATCTCTCAATTTTCAGCAACTTTCTGTAACACTATCTCAAACGCTTCGATTATATCATTTTCCAGTGTTCCGAAAGTCAGTGGTTCACTTCCCCATACGTAAGTTATCAAAAATCCCGTCCTAAAATAATATTAACGGATGAAGACCGAATGGAGAGGTTATAAAAGGCAGACTAGCAACAGCATGAAGGGCATCTGTGAACTACAGCAATTTGTTAGAATTTAATATCAGTTTAAGTGTTAGAGTGTTCTTTCTGGAGGTATTTGTGTGGACTGTAGCCTTGTACAGAAGGGAAACGCATACGATAAGCAGTTCACACAAGAAAAGGGTAGTTTTCAATTGTGTTTCTATAGAAGATTAACGTAGATTACATGGGTAGATCGCGTAACTAATGAGGAGGTACTAAACCGAATTGAGGAGAAAAATTAACGTCTAAGACTAAGAAAAGAGAACCACGAAGGAATTATCCCACTGGGACGGAAATCGGTAGATATGATGTTGATGTACAAACAAATGATTACAATTTCATGATTTATTGAAGAGAAAGGGCGCCACGAATTGAGCAAGTCAATAACACGTTGGTGCACGTCTGGCCCTTACCAAGCAGTTATTCCATTTGGCACTGAGTTGTTGGGTGCCCTCGTGAGGATATAGCGCCAAATTACGTCTGATTGGTGCATTAGATTGTCCCGAGCTGGTTGGAGGGGCCTGACAATAATGTACTAAACGTTCTCCGTCAGGTAGAGATCCAGCGACGTTGCTGGTCGAGGTAGGGTTTGGTAAGCCCTAAGACAAGCGGCAGAATCCCTCGTCGGCTGCGGGTGGCCGTTATCTTGCTGAAATGTAAGCCCAGGGTGGCTTACCACGGAGGGCAGCAAAATGGGGGTGTAGAATATCGTCGACAGCGGTGGCATAGAAACGTAAGTGTTGCCCGCCATAAGACTAGAGAACCGGAGGTGATGGGCTCTGGGGTGACATTTATTTTCACAGCAGGACCTCTTAGATAGTGATCCGCAGCACCCTTACAGCGTAGCGGTACGTCGACGATATTCTACGCCCCCATTTTGTTGCCCTCCGTGGTGAGCCATCCTGGGCTTACATTTCAGCAAGATAACGGCCACCCGCAGCCGACGAGGGATTCTGCCGCTTGTCTTAGGGCTTACCAAACCCTACCTCGACCAGCAACGTCGCTGGATCTCTACCTGACGGAGAACGTTTAGTACATTATTGTCAGGCCCCTCCAACCAGCTCGGGACAATCTAATGTACCAATCAGACGTAATTTGGCGCTATATCCTCAGGAGGGCACCCAACAACTCACTCAGTGCCAAGCGGAATAACTGCTTGGGTAAGGGCCAGACGTGGACCAATGCGTTATTCACTTGCTCAATTCGTGGCGCCCTTTCTATTCAACAAATCATGAAATTGTAATCATTTGTTTGTAGATGAACACATCTACCGATTTCCGTCCCACTGGGATAAATGCACCGTGGTGTGTCGATTTTTTTGGCAGAGTGTATTCTGAGGCATCTAGGACTTGTCAGTTTGGTACGAGAGGGAAGAGAGAGAGAGTGAATTGTATAGAGGGAGACCAACCAAGCCATGACTGTATTGAGAAGCTTCCAGTGGATGTGAGCTGCGCTAGTTATTTAGAGATGGACTGGCGCAGGGTAGGCTAGTGTGGAGAGCTGCACCAAGCCAGGCTTCGCTTCGGGATGAAGACCACAGAAACAACAACAACAACAACAACAACAGACTGCCTCAATAAAGGTTATATCCAATGCTAATAGACTTCTCTTAACGAAAGAATATCCTCTTTCCGTTTAGTATTCTCTTTTCTTACGATTTATCGATTCCTAAATGCATTTGGCTGAAAGCAAAGGGAAACTACAGCCGTAATTATTCCCGAGGACATGCAGCTCTACTGCATGGTTAAATGATCATAGCGTCCTCTAGGGTAGAATATTCCGGAGGTAAAATAGTCCTCCATTCTGATCTCCGGGCGGCAGCTTCTCAGGAGAATATCAGGAGAAACGAAGCTGACATTTTGCGGACCAGAGCGTGGACTGTTACATCGATTAATTTGGTAGGTGCGTTAGAAAATTTATAAAGGGGAATGGGTAGGCTGAAGTTAGATGTAGTGGGAATCAGTGAAGTTCAGTGGCAGGAGGAACAAGACTTCTGGTCGTGGGAATACAGGGTAATAAATACAAAATGAAGTAGGGCAAATACAGGAATAAGTTTAATAATGAATAAGAAAAGAGGAATGTGGGTAAGCTACTTCGAATAGCATAATGAAAGCATTACCGTAGCCGAGAAATACGAAGCCCTCGCCTACCACAGCAGTACATGTCAACTAGCTTCGCAGATGGTGTAACAACAGCGCTGTATTGTTGTACATATAACAATTTTTTCTTCTGATTTTCGATAAATTAGTGTAATCTATGTTCTGAATTCATTTCTTTTCTTGTCATGTCATAATGTTAAAGAAACTGTAAACAATTTCGATGTAAATATTAATGTTCATGTCAAATTGCAAGCAATATTATAACAAAATTGAAATGTAAGAAATGTTGAAACTGTTGTAAGATGTTTAAATCTGTAACTGTGCGTCTGGTCCATATTTAGGCAATGTGGTAGGGAATGTAGAACGCAAAACCTCGGGTGAATACCCTGTCTGTAGGGGAGCGGTAAAAGGTGGATGGCAGGCGAGCGCGGGAAAATGCACACGGGCGCTGCACGGCACAACGCGCTCAGCAGTAGTAGTCGGAGTTGGGCATCGGTCTGAGAAACACGCTCTGGATCGAGGAGGCTCTCCTGGAAAACGTGATTTCATTGAGCCTCGGATGTGCTGTTTCCGACGACTATACAGCATGGCAAAATTCCATAGGCACTAAATGGAAATGTATTGCGACGCTATGAAGAAGCAAAGTGCCGATACATCAAGAGCCATTGCTGTGGTTGTATGTGTGCTGTGCGCCTCGCCATCTCGCCGTCCGCCAACCGCCGCATCGACACGAACAGGTTGAAACTTTTAGTACTGTGTTCGTGTGGACCAGTGTTACTTTTGTTCCTGACTGTTCAATAACAACTTAACTTTTACCAGAACTGTCCCATCATTTAATTATCCTCATCACTAACCTAGACAGGGTCCTTTCCACATGTTGTGCAATTCGAGTGTCCCGAAATGAAGATTTAAAGTTTATGTTAATAATACTTACCCGCAGACCTATCTATGTTAGAATGATGTTTAAAGAACTTTGTTGTTAATGAATATATAGGTAAATAATATAGGTCTGACGAAGTTGGAAGATAATGTTGAAATTGGTTTAGTAATGAAGGCTAATTAATTTGAGACAAAAATAATGGTAGTTAAATTAGCAAGAAATAAGACAAAAAGAGTAGTAACTCATATATTGGAAATCTTTAGTGCTTAACGATTTCGATAATCAAAAATTTCAGTACAATGATCATAACAGTTTCAGCCCCCCCCCTTTTCTTTTCTATTCATGTAAATTCTGAAATGTACTGAACTGATTTGACCAGCAAAGTTAAAGTCGAGATAAAACCTAAAGTTATTAGTGTTTTACCTTTTTCAAAATTGACATTGTATGTGTGTTTCTAAAGTGCTATTTCTAGGGTAACCTATGCCCGATTTTAATCAGATCAATAGACTGTACGAAGTTTGTAGTAAACATTACAGTATATTAAACTTCCTGGCAGATTAAAACTGTGTGCCCGACCGAGACTCGAACTCGGGACCTTTGCCTTTCGCGGGCAAGTGCTCTCTACAGTTTTAATCTGCCAGGAAGTTTCATATCAGCGCACACTCCGCTGCAGAGTGAAAATCTCATTCTGGAAACATCCCCCAGGCTGTGGCTAAGCCATGTCTCCGCATATCCTTTCTTTCAGGAGTGCTAGTTCTGCAAGGACGCAGGAGAGCTTCTGTAAAGTTTGGAAGGTAGGAGACGAGGTACTGGCAGAAGTAAAGCTGTGAGTACCGGGCGTGAGTCGTGCTTCGGTAGCTCAGTGGTAGAGCACTTGCCCGCGAAAGGCAAAGGTCCCGAGTTCGAGTCTCGGTCGGGCACACAGTTTTAATCTGCCAGGAAGTTTCATATCAGCGCACACTCCGCTGCAAAGTGAAAATCTCATTCTGGATTATAGTATATTGTTGTGTATTTATGGCTTGTCCATATTAGTACAGAAAGTGAAATTATTAGTTCAGTAGATTTTCTGGTTCTAAAATTTACCGTATTATGCAGTGTTATTACGTGTTGTTTTGTATGAACGTACATCAACTTGTACAGGGAAGAAACTCAGTTAATGCCTAATTAGGCTGGCGACCGTATTATTAACAATTTGGTAGCATCTGATGTGTTGTTTTTTTGTCCGTCCTAACGTGTAGTTGCACTTCAGACTTGCTTGACGTATCATTGTTGTTACTGAGTGGGTGAAAGTCTGATTTTGCCTCCATTCAGGTACACGCGGTCAACATATATACCAAAATCCTTTCTTATAAAGTGAAGCCGGTCAACTTACCATAGTACAGACTTTAATAAGTATCGTGCGCAGTAGCGTAGTGTTACAATGAGACTGAAGAAGCTTATGTTGAACAGAAAGAAATTATTCTGATAGTTAAAGGAGACTGGAACTAGATAGTAAGAAATGAAAGAGAATGAAAAATAATAGGTGAATGTGGACTGGGGGAAGGAAGTGAAAGAGGAAGCCACACGGTAGAGTTTTGCACAGAGTATGATGTAATCATCACAAACACTTTAAGGATGATAAAAAAAGGTTGTATACCTGGAAGAGACAGAGACATCAGAAGGTTTCAGATTCATTAGGAACTAGAAATTTTAAGACACTCCCAGGGGCAGATGTGGACTGATCACGATGTATTGGTTATGAACTATAGATTAAAACGGAAGAAATTTGAAAGAAGTAGGAAATTAAGGAGACGGGACCAGCGTAAGTTGCTAGAACCAAATATTGTTGAGAGCTTCAGAGGGAGTATCAGATAACAGTTAACTAGAACAGGGCAAAGGAATACAGTAGAAGACGAATGGGTAGCTTTAAGAGGAGAAATAGTCAAGGCAGCAGAGGATCAAATTTGTAAAAAGGGAAGCCTAGTGAGAATCCTTGGATAATACAAGAGATATTGAATTTAACTGATGAAAGGAGAAAATTTAAAAATGTAGCACATGGAGACGAAAGGGAATACAAATGTTTAAAAAGTGAGTGACAGGAAGTGCAAAACTGCTAAGCAGGAATGGTTGGATGACATATATAAGGATTTAGAAGCACATTTCACCAGGGGAAATATAGACACAGCCTGCTGTATGAATATCAAGAGCTCAGATGCTAAATCATTCCCAACTAAAGAAGGGAAAGCTGAAAGATGGAAGGAGTATATTAGTGTCTTCACAAGCAAGATAAACTTTAAAGCAACATTGTAGAAAAGAAAGTGGACGTAGATGAGATGGAAGATCTGATACTGCGAAGGAATTTGACAAAACCCTGAAAAATCGAACTCTAAACAAGCCCCCGGGAGTAGGCAACATTCCATCAGAACTGCTGACAGCCTTGGGAGAGCCAGCCGTGACGTAACTCATCTGGTGTGCAAGATGTACGCGACAGACGAAACACCCTCAGGCTTCAAGAAGAATGTAATACCAATGCAGAAGAAATCAGTTGCTGACAGGTGTGAAAATTACTGATCAGTCAGCTTAATATATTATGGCTGCAATATATTAACTCTAATTCTTTACAGAAGAATGGAAAAACTGGTAGAAGCAGATCTCGGAGGAGATCTGTTTGGATTGGAGAGAAATGTAGGAACACGTGCGACAATACTGAATCTACGACTTAGGGAAAGGCCACCTAAATTTATAGCATTTGAGGACTCAGTTTTCAAAATGTTGACTGGAGTTCTCACTTTGAAATGCTAAAGGTAGCAGGAGTAAAATACAGGGAGCGAAACGCTATTTGCAACTTACATAGAAACCAGACGGCAGTAATAAGAGTCGAGGGGCATTAAAGGAAAGCAGTGGTTCACAATAGAGCCACAGAGAGGGATGTAGCCTATCCCCAATATTATTCAGTCTGTACGTTGAGCAAGCAGTAAAAGAAACAAATGGAAAATTTGGAATAGGAATCAGAATTCAGGTTGTTTGTTGTGGTCTTCAGTCCTGAGACTGGTTTGATGCAGCTCTCCATGCTACTCTATCCTGTGCAAGCTTCATCTGCCGGTACCTACTGCAGCCTACATCCTTCTGAATCTGCTTAGTGTATTCATCTCTTTGTCTCCCTCTACGATTTTTACCCTCCACGCTGCCCTACAGTACCAAATTGGTGATCCCTTGATGCCTCAGAACATGTCCTACCAAACGATCCCTTCTTCTAGTCAAGTTGGGTCACAAACTCCTCTTCTCCCCAATTCTATTCAATACCTCCTCATTAGTTATGTGATCTACCCATCTAATCTTCAGCATTCTTCTGTAGCACCACATCTCGAAAGCTTCTATTCTCTTCTTGTCTAAACTCAGGTATAAGAAATAAAAACGTTGAGTTTGCCGATGACAATAATTCTCTCAGAGACAGCAAAGGACTTGGAAGAGCAGTTCAACGGAATGGACACTGTCTTGAAAGGAGGGTGTAAGACGAACAACAACAACAGAAGCAAAACTAGGATAACGCAATGCAGTCGAATTAAATCAGGGGCGTAAGAAACGAGACAGTAGTAGATGGGTTATGCTATTTGGGCAGCAAAGTAACTGATGGTCGAAATAAGAGAATATACAATGTAGACTAGAGATGTCAAGGAAAGCGTTTTTGAAGAAGAGCAATATTTTAACATCTAATGTACATGTAAGTGTTAGGAAGTCTTTTCTGAAGGTATTTATCTGGAGTGTGGCCTTGTATAGAAGTGGAACATGGAGTTTTTAAAGAGAATAGACGCTTTTGAAATATGGTGCTGCAAAAGAATGCTGAAGATAAGATGGGTCGAACACGTAACTACTGAGGAAGTACTGAATAGAATTGGGCAGACAAATTTATGGTACTACTCGACAAAAAGAAGAGATCGGTTGATGGGACTCTTTCTGAGACATCAAGGGATAAATTTAGTATTTGAGGAAAGTGAGTGAGTGTGAGTGTGTGTGTGTGTGTGTGTGTGTGTGTGTGTGTGTGTGTGTGTGTGAGGGGTGGGTGGGGGGGGGGGTAAAAATCAGAGTGAGACCAAGAGACGAGTATTATAAGCAGATTCGGGAATATATATGTTGCAGTAGTTATTAGGAGAGGAAGAGGCTCGCAGAGAATAGAGTAGCATGAAGAGCTGCATCAAACCAGCCTTTGGACTGGAGACAACAACGAGAACACCAACAAAAAATACATTTCTCAATGGAAAGTGGTGCAAAATGTTCTAAATCCTCACATAAATAGATTTATGGTACACGAAAATAATCGTAATATGTAATATGTTTAGGGACAAAAGGAAACATGAGAAAGGAAGGCCACCCTCTTTAACCTGTGTATTGTGTAAGCAATGAATGAAATTTAAAAAAAAAATTGGGGGTGGGATTAAAATTCGGGGAGAAATGGATAACACTGATAAGACTGCTACTCTCTGTGAAAGTAAGGAAAAATGACAGAACCTACTGAATGGAATGAACTCTGTCCTGGGCACAGAATATGGACAGCGTACACCGAATGAAAACAGTAGTATGGAGCAGTACCAGAAATGAAATTTAAGGCACACACATCAAAATTGAGCCGCAGGTAATAAGCGAAGTTAAGAAATTTAACTTCGAAGTAATTATTATTGACGGACGAAGGGAGAAGGACGTACACAAGGTGTTACAGAAAATATCACTTCTGGTCAAAAGAAGTCTACTAATATCAATTACAGGCTCTAACTTCATAAAGAAAGTCCTGAAAATGTGCATCTGGAGCTCCGCACTTTATGGATGTGTATGATGGAGTGTGGGATGGTTGGTTGGTTGTTTGAGGTTAAAGGGACCAAACAGCAAGGTCATCAGTCCCTTGTTTCAAATAGACTCCATTCTGCTAACGGGACATCTCAGTATAGTCAGAAAAATAAAACGGATAAAGGGGAAACGTAAAAGGGCAGTCACGTTGTCATGAGTAAAAACAAATGAGGGAAGTTGGCAAGAGAACGAACCCAACACTATGCTGAAACAGCATAGGCAAGACCACCTGTGACTTAAAAGGTACAACTGCTATAATGCAGAAAGTACGTATGGGAATAGAAAAACTAACCAAGCCTTAAAAAGAAGGGGTAAAAACAGAGTAAAAGGGAAAGAAAAGAGGATTCGGTCAGGGAGGTGAATCGGGAATCTCTGAACACTGCCTACAGTGGGAGACACCCAAACACTCACCGCCCTGCCCCAACACCAGAGGGAGATTAAAAACTTTAAAACTGAGAATAAAAGCCACTCTCCCGGAGGAAACCTAGAACCAGAGAGACCATCCGGGAATCGTCAGCCAACATCAAAGGTAAAGTGTGGGGGAGTCTGTACTTAGCACGCAGAGCCAAAAGAAGGGGGCATTCAACCAAAATGTGGGCCACTGACTGGAAGGCTCCACAACCACATAGCGGGGGTGGCTCATCACGCAAAAGGAAACCATGGGTCAGCCTGGTATGGCCAATGCGGAGACGACACAGTGTGGTCGAGTCCTTGCGGGAGAGGCTAAAGGAAGAACGCCATGGGCCTGTATTCACCTTAATGGCACGAAGTTTATTAGACAGTGGAGTAGCCTCCCAAGAATTGGCCCATGACTGTGCAAAGTGGGATTTGATGTGAAGCCGTAAATCCGCTGCAGGAGGGGTTACAGAAAACGGGGGGTAAGTAACTGCTCCCCCAGCCAAACGATCAGCGAGCTCATTACCCGGGATACCCACATGGCCCGGGACCCATAAGAAGTCAATGGAACAAGCAGCACGGTGAAGATCAGCGAGATTGTCATGGATGGCAGAGACCAAGGGATGGCGCGAAAAACACCGGTCAATAGCAAGAAGGCTACTCATCGAGTCCGTACATAACAAAACGCGGTTGTGTTGGGATTGTTTAATAAAGGTAAGGGCCCGGGAAATTGCCATCAATTCCGCAGTAAACACCCCACATGAGAGTGGCAGTAGATGATTTTCCGTTCCAACGAAGGACGTGAAGGCATACCCAACATGATCAGCAGATTTAGAGCCATCAGTGTAAAAAACAACAGCATCCCGAAACTCCCATAAAATTTGGCGGAAAAAGGAACGGAACACCACCGGGGGGATGGAATCTTTCGGACCGCAGCGGAGATCCATCCGAATTCGAGGCCGAGGAACTAACCAAGGAGGGGTGGAGGGGAGGGAGCGAGGAAGACAGGACAAAGAAGGAAGCCGAAAATCACGGGTAAGAGACGCAAGGCGCAGCCCAACCGGTAAACCCGCCCGAGGGCGGGAGTCAGGCGGGCGACGTCCATGGTCTGGGAATAGGATAGAATAGGAAGGATGAGCGGGAGAAGAACGGATAGTAAGGGCATAAGACACCAGAAGCTGGGACCGCCGAACAGAAAGGGGGGGGGGGGGATCCCAGCTTCAACCAGGAGACTATCAACAGGGCTAGTAGGGAAGGCACCGGTGGCCAAACGGATACCACGATGGTGGACTGGATCCAGCACGTGCAGCGTGGAAGGAGCAGCTGAACCATAAACTTGACAACCATAGTCCAAACGTGACAGAACTAGAGCAGTATAAAGACGGAGGAGGAGGGAACGGTCCGCACCCCAGGAGGAGTGGGCAAGGAAGCGAAGGACATTGAGTTTACGGAAACATCCTACCTTCAGGAGTCTGATATGGGGCAGCCAAGTGAGCTTGTTGTCGAAAAGAAGACCTAGGAAACGAAACTGTGGAACCACAGGCAATCTTTGTGCAGCGAGATAGAGCTCTGGATCAGGGTGGACCGTAGTACGGCGACAGAAGTGGACCACCCGCGATTTTAAAGGAGAGAATTGAAACCCGTGTGAGAGGGTCCATGCAGAGGCACGCCGTATAGCCACCTGGAGCTGCCGTTCTGCAGATGCCATCGAGGAGGAACTAACCCAAATGCAGAAATCATCCACATACAGGGCAGGGGCGACCAAGGGACCGACAGAGGCCACAAGTCCATCGATAGCAATGAGGAAAAGAAGGACACTCGAGACAGAACCCTGTGGGATGCCCGTCTCCTGGGTCTGTGGAGAACTAAAAGCAGTACCAACTCGAACTCTGAATGACCGATGGATCAGGAACTGGCGGATAAAAATCGGGAGTGGGCCCCGAAGACCCCACTGATGAAGGGTTAGTAAGATGTGATGGCGCCAGGCCGTGTCATAGGCCTTGCGAAGGTCAAAAAACACTGCAACCAAATGGCGGCGCTGGGAAAAAGCCTGCCGAACTGCGGATTCCAAGCGAAGCAAATGATCGATTGGAGATCGTCCCTCTCGAAAGCCACACTGGTAAGGGGACAATAGATCCCGAGATTCGAGGACCCAAGTGAGCCGACGGGCTACCAGCCGTTCAAGTAACTTACAACCAACATTGGTCAAACTAATTGGCCGATAGCTGTCAACAGATAGGGGGTTCTGACCAGGCTTAAGGACAGGAACCACAATGCTATCCCTCCACTGAGAAGGGAAGTCACCCTGGAGCCAGATACGGTTAAACACCCGAAGAAGATGGTGCCGTTGTGGAGCACTGAGATGTTGAAGCAGCTGGTTATGAATGGAATCTGGGCCAGGAGCCGTATCATGAGAAGCAGATAGAGCAGAAAGAAATTCCCATTCAGTGAAAGGTTCGTTGTAAGATTCTGACTCACAAGTGGTGAAACATAAGGTGACAGCTTCAGCCTGCTGTTTTTGATGAAGGAAAGCAGCTGGATAGGAGGCCGACGCTGATGCCACTGCAAAATGGGTCGCAAGATGTTCTGCGAGAACTAATGGGTCCGTACAAATGCCATCTGGGAGGTGAAGGCCTGGGAGGGTGGACTGCCGATGGCAACCTTGGAGAGAGCGAAGTGTAGCCCATACCCGTGACAGAGGGACAGTGGAACCAAGGGAAGAAACGAATCGTTCCCAACATATCCGCTTGCTCTGTTTGATTAAATAACGGGCTTTAGCGCGAAGGCGCTTAAAGGTAGAAAGGCTGGCTACAGATGGGTGCCTCTTAAAGTGTTGCAAAGCTCGACGGCGATCACGGATGGCAATGGCAATGGCCGTACTCCACCACGGGACTTGCCGACGACGAAATTGTCCAGATGAGCGCGGGACAGCAAGGTTAGCAGCGCGAACAATCGCGTCAGACAAGTCACGTAGGACGTCATCAATACAACCCGACAAAGAGGGAGAAAACTCGACCTGTGCAGTATATAGAGGCCAATCGGCGCGGTGGAAAGACCAACGAGGTAACCTCTCCATCGGGGAGCGGGAAGGGAGCGTGATAATCAACGGGAAATGGTCACTATCACAAAGGTCGTCGTGTGGCGACCAGTGTAATGAAGGGAGGAGAGAGGGAGAAGAAAGAGAAAGATCAATGGCAGAAAAGGTACCATGACCAGCACTGAAATGAGTAGGGGAGCCATCATTAAGAAGGCACAGGTCGTGGTCTGCAATAAATTGGTCGATAAGAAGACCTCGTCTAGATGGAAAGGCACTGCCCCACAAAGGATGATGAGCATTAAAATCCCCAAGGAGGAGGAAGGGAGGAGGAAGTTGCTGAAGAAGGGTGGTTAAGGCAGCAGGTGTAAGAGTCCTGTCAGGAGGGAGATAAAGATTGCATACTGTGACTGCAGAGTCTAAGTGGACCCTAACAGCAACTGCTTCCAATGTAGTTTGGAGAGGAATCCACGTGCTAGCAATGTCTGTATGGACCAACGTACAAACGCCACCAGAAGCCCGCAAGGGTCCGACCCGATTTCGACAGAAAACACGGAACCCACGGAGGGTCGGTGAGTGAGCATCAGTAAAATGAGATTCCTGGAGAACCACACAAGCTGCTGAGTAGGACGAAAGAAGGGATTTCAATTCCGGAAGGTGACGATAGTAGCCATTACAATTCCATTGGAGAACCACAGAACGATGGTTTAAATGAGGGCTGAACACGCTAAATCCAGTCATACCGCCGGGTCCCCACCCGTCACCGACAAGGAGAGGGCGACATCCATAAACGACCGGTCAGAATCCGGTTGTGAAGCCGGGGAAGGGACCTCCGGTGACACCAGAGGCTCTTTGTCCCGGGACTTATGTTTCTTCTTCTTTTCAGGCTGAGATCGAGGAGGGCTGTGTGTCATAATGGAGCCAGCTGCAGCAAGATCAGGAACAGAAAGAGACCGGGCGACCTGGGGGCCGATAGACCGCGGCTCTCGTGGTCGCCGCGCTGCAGCAGACCTTTGACCTGGAAGGTGCCGGGAAGGGGCATCCCGGGAGAGGCGCCCTTGACCGGCAGACGCCGAAGGAGTGGGACACTTCTCCGGCTGGGGAGGGGGAGCGGCGCCCAGAGGAGAAGGTGTGGGAGCCGCAGGGGAGGGGGGAAGGAGAGGGGTCCGGGACGGGGGTAAGGAAGGGGGAGGAAGGGATGAAGATGTAACCAAGGCGTAACTAGATGTCATGGACACAGGGTGCAATCGTGCATATTTCTTACGGGCCTCTGTGTAGCTTAAACGATCAAGAGACTTATACTCCTGTATCTTTTTTTCTTTCTTATAGACTGGGCAATCTGCTGAACGTGGAGAATGACTACCATGACAATTTACACATACAGGAGGGGGAACACAGGGACTCCCCTCATGGAGTGGACGTCCACAGTCACCACAGAGAGGGTCCTGGGTACAGCGAGAAGACATGTGGCCAAAACGCAAGCACTTAAAACACCGCATAGGAGGTGGGATGTACGGCTTCACATCACAGCGATAGACCATAATCTTAACTTTCTCAGGAAGGGTATCCCCTTCAAAGGCCAGGATAAAGGCACCAGTATCAATACGATTATCTTTAGGACCCTTCTGAACACGCCGAACAAAGTGGACACCCCGCCGTCCGAGATTGTCCCGAAGTTCCTCATCAGTTTGAAGGATGAGGTCTCTGTGAAAAATCACACCTTGTACCATATTTAGAGACTGGTGAGGGGTAATGGACACGAATTGTGCCAAGATGGGTACAGGCACGAAGGGCCGCAGATTGGGCAGCCGAAGCAGTTTTTATCAGTAACGAACCCGACCGCATCTTGCTCAGGGAGTCCACTTCGCCGAACTTGTCTTCAATGTGTTCCACAAAGAATAAAGGTTTGACATTGGTGAAAGTATCTCCATCAGTCCTGGTGCAAACTAGATAACGGGGGAAAGGTTTTGCCCCTAGACGACGGGCTTGACCCTCCTCCCAGGGGGTAGCCACGGAAGGGGAGGCCGAAGGGGCAAGAGAAGCAGCACTTGAGGAATCAGTACCACGCAGAGAGACGGCCGCAGAAGAGCGGCCAGAGGTTTGGACCCTTATGCGTTTCATCTGCATAGCGTCCGCCCTGATACCACCCACTCCGATCAGGGGCTCTCCTCACGGGCGCCACCCAGCCACAGCAAGGGCCGTCTGGCACGGCGGCCATTGCCGGGAGTTCCGATGCTCCAGGATGACGAGCAACCACTCCAAGGCATGCATGAGGAGGTCACAGCTCAGGTATCAGAAGTGTGATCCCTGTGTGTTCAGGGGGCTCAACCAAAAGGGTACATAGCGACCCCACCACACGGACTGGCTACCGTGCTGGCTATGCACCCTAGCATCAGACAACGACGTAGAAGAAAAGGTGGAATATACTAGGAGGGAACACGTCGGAGACACTAGGTAAGGTGCTCTTCCCCAAATGGCTCACACTACGGAAGAGAAATTTTGGAATGGAGGTCAAACCCCAGAGGGGGACCAAGGAATGCCAAAAGGAGGAGATGATTACGCAACAAAGCCAGAGTGTAAAACCAACAGAACCAGGAGGATAGCGGGGGCCAACATAAGCAAGGACACCAATAGAGGGAGAGGAGAGGGCGAGGGGAAAGGGGTATGGAGGGTAAAGGAGGGGAAGGGAAAGGAAATGCAGCCCGGGAGAGAAAGAAGGCTGCAATGGCTCGGGGCCCCGTGCTCGCCACGCACGTATCCACGAAAGAGTTGTGGACCCCCTGGGGGGTGGAGTGTGGGAAAGCTGGACAAGGAAATAATGAAAGCGATTGATACGTGCTGTTCCTGAGGCAGGATTATGCTGACTAGTGCATGAGACGTTACCATAGAACCTGTCTGGAAAGCTGGCATGGAGACGCGTAAAATCCTGATTGTAATAAATAGGTAGAATAATAGAGGGAATGTTAAGTCGACAGGAAGTAACTGTCATTGAAGTGGAGGAAGCGGTAGACGGCGAAATTTGCAGGAGAAGACATATATTGGTTTAAGTACAACAAGTAACTGAGTGCGTTGGGTGTAAATGCTATTCAGACTGAAGAGGTTGGTGCGACAGGTGATGCGTTGCCAGGACAAACTAGTTAGAAGTTTGATGGCAGAAAAGAAGAGGGCCTAGGACAGTTCTCGAAGTCATGTAAGAGGGCAGTGACTGGGCAGCGGCGGTGAGGCACTCTGCAGGTGTGATAGGGCACCGTACAGGTGAACAGGAGACTGCTGATGGACGACTAGCGCGAAAGACCATGTGCTTACCGCGACGTTGCCGCCAGTTTGCTGCGTAACAACGCCATGGACGAAATTCCTGTTGGGTGTTACACCGAATACGCTACAAAATTAGCAGATCATTTACTTAGAATCTCTTGCGTAGAGACCAGTCCCGAGGGACTGGAAAGAGATCGGCTCACTTGTGTTCAGAAACAGGCTAGGAGTACAGCTGCACGTTACCACAGTCCAATATCGCTGATGTCTCAGGACCTTTTAGTGTGCTCTAAGCTAAAATCTAACAACGTTTACGGAAGGAAAGAACTCACTCAAAAGAACACCACATTTTCAGGAAGAACGAATCGTGTGCAACAGAACTTGTGTTATCTATACCCGACACCTTGCAAATAGTAGACGCAGGTGAGCAGATGAATTCCGTCTTCCTAGCTTCCCGAAAGGCCTTCGATCGCATCGTCTAATAACTAACACCCAATCCTTCATATGTCGGACTTTCAGATCGGCAGCAGACGTTCCATATCTATAGAGTATCAACCAAAATACCGTTATAGGTTTCTACTACTGTATGTGTTGCCGTCCAGAAGAACGTGCATTAACTGAAAATAGAAAGTGCCAGATGACGTACAGAGCACAGTTAAAGCACAATTGTGCGCATTTGCTGTGAGAACTCACATGGTCAAGCCGGTAGAGCGTTAGTTCGTCATACTGAGGGTCCCGGATTCGATCTCTGGTACTGCTAGTTTTCGCACTGTAGTACTTGTGAAGCCATTATATGGCACAACATCATTCAGACACGTAAAACGACGGTTCGAAGTTTATAGAAATGTTTTGTTGCCAGTCCGCTTTCGCTTGGTGTATTTGAAAGTAGCGAACATATAGAGTACATCTTTAATTTCACAGACTAAACACAAAAAACGTAAACAGAAGAATAAAGAAACAATAGCGTCATACGTGCGGAAGTATTAATAGTAATAGCTATAACAACAATGACAATACTGAGAATAGTAATTGACTGTTAGATGGCAACATCGCCGTACATCTATAAACTGCGAACAGGCCATTTACATGTCAGGAACATGTCCCATATTATAGTTTCACACGTACTATTGCTCAAAAACTGGCATGGCCAGCGCTCGAACCCAGTACCCCTGGTACGGTGAACTGACGCTCTACCGACTTCACCACTGGAGCTCCAGACGACACACACAATTGTGCTTTTCCTGTGCTCTGTAGGTCAAGTGGTACTTGTTACTTACCATTTAAGCATGTTCTCGTGGAAGACAGCACATAGCACAAACCACATCCATGTTTTGGTTGATACTCTATTGATATAGCACGTTTGGTACCGATCTGACTGACAGACATCTGGAGGTTTGGGTGTAAGATATGATCCCATCAAGTGTTTTCACAGATGTCACTGACTCGAAACTAAAGCAACAGACGTGTCTCAAGGATGCGTAATAGGACAGCCAATCTTCTCAATACACACTCTAAGAAAGAAAAAACAAGGAGACCTGACGTACAATGGTCATAGATTTTGTTTCAGACAGCAGCATCGTTGGAGACTGTGATATACGCATTCCAGTAATACTAGCTTTGGTACGTGAAAGCGGCTGCCTTTAGTTTACAACTGTGCCTTGTGCAATACGCCAACATGAGATTTTTTCCCACGTGCCGTTCGAGAGCGGAATGGTAAAGAAACAGCTTGAAGATGGTTCGATGAACACTCTGCCAGGCCCTTGATTGTGAGTCGCAGAGTAATAATGCAGATGTAGAGGTATGTTTGACAACCCATATTTCCTTCAGGATTTTATTTTTGACGGTGCCAAATAGCACGGAAGCTTAGGATATGTTATACTATAGGACAATATAAATATTTATATATGGTTGTCAGCACGTGTAGTTCCGTTATTGCGTTTTATTGATTGGTTTCTTTGACTTACAGATCTTGATAATGGAATAGCTTAGTCCCGAAACACGTCATGATAAAAGTATCGCGCAATTGGGAGAGCAACATTCTCAGTACCGACTATTGAGAAAGTTTAGACAACTGGCGTTCGAGGCTGACAGCAGGGCGATTCCGTTGTCACTAACGTACATCTCGCGTCGAGTACGACGAAGACAAGGAAAGAGAAATTAGGGATCATACAGAGGCTTAGAAACTCGTGTTTTCTCCTCGTTTCATTTGCGAGCGGGGCAGGAGAGGGAATGATAGTGGTGGTAACGGATATCCTCCGCCGTGCACCGTGTGGTGACTTGCTGAGTGTGGTATGTAGATGTCTGTTTTGATGTCTGGCGGTGACAGACTGTTAGACTCTTTATAGAGCGTGAGCACCAAAAAGTGGCTGTATTACAAGTGCCCGCATTTAATGACTCAGTTTTATACGCTCAATTTCTCATACAATAATCAGAGACCAGCCCAAAGTAGCGTTACATATTTAATGCAGTTCCGTTCTATTTGTCGCTCTGTAGCCACATGATCGATACTCGACGCCATATCAAACGCGCCCGAGAAAGCGAGTTTTAACAGATTCTGCGGCTCCTTGTATTCTGAGTTTCAAGTACAAGTGTCGGTGACACGAACACTACGTGTAGTATTCTTTTTGGTACACGATACATCACGAGGGACCATTTACAAGCTGTGAGCGAAAGTATGCAATGGAAAATGGGCGTGATCTACCGCTTCGACGGCGACTCATTGCATTCGAGAAAGCGTTTGACTGTTTCAATAAACTCTGAACTGCCATCATTTGACAAACATAGCAACCACTGAACCTACGTCAGTATAATGAATGTATACCTACATCACTGTTGCAGCTCCCATTAGGACTTCGTCAAGTTAGTTTGACTTTCAGAACTGAAAGAGGAATCTGATAGGAAGGTTCTGCATCAGTACCATTCCCCATAGTCCTGAAGGAAGTTTACAGTTCCTTAAACTGAAAAACTAAGAGGAATGGGTGTTCATGGATCATGTCAATCACCTCCGTTTCCTATGTGACATTTTCCTGTTATTCTCTTGCGGCGATAAACTTCAACAATTAAAGGAAAAACTTAATGGAGCGAGTTAGAATGTAGACATGAAAATCCATAACGATATAACTGAAATATTGTATAGCCAAAATACCGGAAAGTTGATAATACAAATTAATAGTTAAGTCACAGTTGATGAGTTTTTACCTTTAGGGCAGTTAAAGCCAATACCACGATGGGCAAGCACAGAAATTCACACATCAGTAAAAATCGCCATGACTGCTTTCGATAAACTAAACAGGATTTTCAAAAGCTAACACACACGAGGGATTATCTTTCGGACAAAGATTAGATGCACAGAACAAAGTACTTGAGGCGTAACAAATCAGTTTATTCCTTTCTGTAATAAGGGAAACAAAGTTTCTGATTTATCTGCAAAGGAAAGTTTACAACGTTATGAAGACATTGCTGATACTGAGTGGCGTCTTTCTTCAAAAAAAAAATGTTTAAATGTGTGTGAAATCTTATGGGATTTAACTGCTAAGGTCATCAGTCCCTAAGCTTACACACTACTTAACTTAAATTATCCGAAGGACAAACACACACACCCATGCCCGAGGTAGGACTCGAACCTCCGCCGGGACCAGCCTTACAGTCCATGACTGCAGCGCCCTAGACCGCTCGGCTAATCCCGCGCGGCCGTATTTCTTCTAATTTCTTATTTATATTACTGCATTTCCGTGACAGTGTATATAACTTTCCCAGCGTGTGTGTTTTGAGGGCCAGTAATAAAACGAGTAATAATTAAAGGTTTTCAATTAAATTAGCTGCATTTGGGATCGAAAGGAATGTATCTTATGAGGCAAAATTTTTTTGCCGAACCAGGACTCTACGCCCGATCTCCCACTTAAACACGAATGGTTGCCTTAAAGGACTCTGCCATCCGAGCACGCTTTCCATCCGACCCAGATTCTCAGCCTGTCTAACATTACTGAAGCAGCGACACCTAGCCATGAGCCCATCACGCGCCATTTCAGATTCCCCAAGAGGTCAGGCTTGGTGTGCATGCGCCCTGGAAGGATGGATCCTTAATCGTCGCACAAACTTTAACCTTCTACCATTTATTCATTTCGATCTCGATACCCAAAATGCGGCTAATGACGTTGAAAATCTTTTAATAGTGCATGAGTGGCCACTGAATCACAATGTTATTCACCTCTCCTCCCCTCGCCCCACACACACGTACAATGAAAATGGACTGAACAGTAATGAGTACAGAGAATGGAGTGAGAGTAAATCGAATAAATAGGAAAGTAATGACAAGTAGCACAAATGACAACACAAGAAACTTAACAGGGTTCGTGATCACGAAGTAGATGAAATTAAGGAATTCTGCTACTAGGCAGCAAAATAACCCAAGGGCATTCCTTGCCAAGGGAAGTCTACTAATATCAGTCATAGGCCTTAATTTGAGGGAGAGATTTCTGAAAATGTACTTTTGGAGTACAACATTGTATCTCACTGAGGCATGGACTGCGGAGAAACCGGAATACAAGAGAATCGAAGAATCTCAGATATGGTGCTACAGGAGAGCGTTGAAAATTAGGTGGACTCATAGGACGAGGAATAAGGTGATTCTCCACAGAATTGGCAAAGAAAAGGATATTTAGAAAACACAGACAAGAAGAAGGAATAGAATGATACAACACCTCTTAAGACATCAGGAAACAAGTTCCATGGTACTGGAGAGGTATGTAGAAGACAAGACAGGATACATCCGGCAAATAATTGAGGACGTAGGTTGGATGTGCTACCGTGAGAAGTAAAGTTTGGCCCTGGAAGGGAATGCCGATGATCCGAATATATATAACAATACAGTGAAAATCAGCTTGCTACTCACCACATAGAGGTGTTAAGTCCCAGGCAGTAAAAAAGTAAAAAATAAAAAAGTAAAAAATAAAAAAGTAAAAAGTAAAAGAAGTAAAAGAAGTAAAAGAAGTAAAAGAAGTAAAAAAAGTAAAAGAAGTAAAAGAAGTAAAAGAAGTAAAAGAAGTAAAAGAAGTAAAAGAAGTAAAAGAAGTAAAAGAAGTAAAAGAAGTAAAAGAAGTAAAAGAAGTAAAAGAAGTAAAAGAAGTAAAAGAAGTAAAAGAAGTAAAAGAAGTAAAAAAAGTAAAAAAAGTAAAAAAAGTAAAAAAAGTAAAAAAAGTAAAAGAAGTAAAAAAAGTAAAAAAAGTAAAAAAAGTAAAAAAAGTAAAAAAAGTAAAAAAAGTAAAAAAAGTAAAAAAAGTAAAAAAAGTAAAAAAAGTAAAAAAAGTAAAAAAAGTAAAAAAAGTAAAAAAAGTAAAAAAAGTAAAAAAAGTAAAAAAAGTAAAAAAAGTAAAAAAAGTAAAAAAAGTAAAAAAAGTAAAAAAAGTAAAAAAAGTAAAAAAAGTAAAAAAGTAAAAAAAGTAAAAAAAGTAAAAAAGTAAAAAAGTAAAAAGTAAAAAAGTAAAAAAGTAAAAAAGTAAAAAAGTAAAAAAGTAAAAAAGTAAAAAAGTAAAAAAGTAAAAAAGTAAAAAAGTAAAAAAGTAAAAAAGTAAAAAAGTAAAAAAATATCGACAGTCATGTAAAAGACACTGACAGACCACGTGTGTGGCCAAAGATGTGATTTTCGTTACTCCTACCTGCTGTATGGACGCAGCTCAGCTCAGTGGTGTGACACGCATGAAAGGAAAACCTGGCAACTCCCGTATAACATTCTCCAGGATAATGTGACTCGGTCTGTAGCAGAAGTGTTGGTGTGACTGAAGTAACAGTTTCATGTGGGGAAATATTGTACCTTCTAAGTGTGCGCGTAAACGGACGACGAGAGTAGTAGTTTCCAGCCAGTATGCTGCAGTACGAACAGACATAGAATCATTTCAGTCACCATGCTCATTATACACACATCACGAGAAATTTTATTAATGTACTTCAACAGTTATGGGCACATTACTGCAACGCAATCGACACTTGGCAGCAGGCAACGTTAGAAGATGTCCAACACGAACTGTCAGAAAACTATCCGCTAACAAAATTTACTAACAGTTCATGTTAATTTCTTAATTTCCTTCTGTATTAAGACCTCTACCTAATTAGCATTTTTTAATAAATGTACTTTTACAGCAACCATTCTTGGTTCCAGTGTGGTTCAAAAATGGTCAAATGGCTCTGAGCACTATAGGACTTAACTGCTGTGGTCATCAGTCCATTAGAACTTAGAACTACTTAAACCTAACTAACCTAAGGACATCACACACATCCATGCCCGAGGCAGGATTCTAACCTGCGACCGTAGCGTCGCGCGGTTCCAGACTGTAGCGCCTAGAACCGCTCGGCCACCCCGGCCGGCTCCAGTGTGGTATTAAATAATCTTGGAATATCTATTCCGGTCATTTCATATAATATTGTTTAAAAATGTTATTTCGAAAATGTTCATGTATCTACAATGGAAAGCTTTGCTGTTTGAACTTTTGTTTAATGCGAATAAGCATTTTTAGTTTTTCTTTTCTTGTCGGCTATCTGAGGATCACATTAAATCGCGTCAGTTTTCTTTCTTTTGGTCTTTCTCCTTGTCCAATACTCTTTCATTCTCATACTTCGTAACATTCTTCGCTCTTCTATTCAAGATCATTTCGCTCTGGGTCTAGTTCTGTCCTGGTGAAAGCCTGAATTTTTTATATTAAAAAAAATCACTCCGCTGTATGTTTCCGGTTCCTTTTCGTGTTATTAACAGCTACACGTGTCCTCTTGAGTGGTACTATGTTGCTCTTGTTTGTTATGATATTTTCTTACTTTGGGGGATGTGCTCCTGCAAATGAGTTAGAAGAGTTATTAGGAAAATTACGCATCTATAATGAGCACATTAAGAAATACGACAAAGCTTTAGCGTCCACCACTGAGATTTTCGGAGTGGCCAGTCAGGACACAGCAGGCTGCTTCTCGGTGGTGGAAGATTAAGACAGCGTGGGTAGCTTGAATGTGAGCCACACGATGAGGAAACTCGAGTTTACTTTCTGACTCTCATCGCACTGTAGCTCCTAGAGAGTCGTGAATGAACTTATTTGCTCTTTCTGTTATTTCTGGGCGCTATTACGGCTCTTATGAGTAGGTCGCCAAAGTGCTTACACGTTTTCTTAATGGTGAACGAGACTTTATGCTGTATCTGTGACTGATGCAGGGAAAGTGTTTTCGACCTCTCACGTGATTCATGTTATTTTATTACGAAATATCGTGTTGATATCTTTATTTTTGTATTATAGTGACTGGATTTGATGTAGAGTATCGATCGTCGGGTAAACTAGGATATCCCAATCCCCAATCCCTTTACAGTGTATTACCCGTTTTAACTAATGACAGTGGGACGCAAACTTAACGCGAAAACTATTTTAAAAAATGGAATGGCACGGCTAGCAATAAAGATGTGCATGTTGGGAATTGCTATGCAGACAGGAAAACAAGCAAACTCGAATGGGAGAAATAATGAGAATGTAAAGGACGCAAAAAAACACAGCCAGGTGAATGGATGGAAGATGAACTAATGAAGTGCTTCCCTCTAGTCTCAGAATGTAGAAAAGTGAGCGACCTCAGGGAAGGTGGGTAGGTTATTGTAAAACATACACGAGCAGCATGGATGCTTCAGCTTAACACAGACGTGTGTGGAAAGGTTTAGAGGAAGACTAACACAGTCAATGGCTAATCATGATGCTTTACGAAGGTATGGAAGGAAACAACGAATCTAATGCGTGATATCCGGCTATGTTCGTAGTCATTCCCCAGTGACTGTTCGTAAAGAGTGTTCTACGAAATCTGTTTGCTGAACGAGGTGAACAAAGCGCAAATGACGGGGTGAGTGGACTGAACCTCTTACTGGCCAAGCTACTTTCGTGTTCCATCCTTTATTAATGTCTTTTCTTGATGTCTGCCTCTACTTTGTCCTTCGCGGTCTCAACAGTGTACCCAGGGTCTGAACTCGTGGAGAATGAGTGAACAGTCTTGAGATTTCAAGACAAGTGGCTCTGACAGGGGAAGTCTCACGGGTCGAACAGGAATTCGGCGTTCCAGTTGCACTTAGAAGCTTTACGTACCACTGAGATAAGGATGGCGAAAGCATTCCATTTTGTTACTCGAAGTTTTCACACTACTGACGTTGAAAATACACGAGTTGTTCCTCAAAAAAATGCATGAAACAATATGCATATGTACAACTGGCGCATTTGGCGAAAGCAATATCTGGTAAATGTGCAGAATCACATTCTTGAGCAGCAAAGTCGAATGCCACTTTAAGCGCATTCTTGATTTCAGCAACGTGTGCGGGAGTATTTTATCTAGCCGCTTGCCAGGAATACTGAAAATACGCTGATACAGCTGGTTGTAAACAACAGAATGCATTTTCATTATGAAAATTCTATTTCCCAATTTAGTGTACAAGTCACTGCAGAATGTCCTTAGAAAATGTGTTATCCTTCTTGCATATTTTTTTATATTGACGGAATAAATTTTCATCCAAAGTCTTGACGTATTTTGTTGTTTTTGGCGGGCTGGCCAGAGTGGCCGAGCGGTTCTAGGCGCTTCAGTCTGGAATCGCGCGACGCTACGGTCGCAGGTTCGAATCCTGCCTCGGGCATGGGTGTGTGTGTGATGTCCTTAGGTTAGTTAAGTTTAAGTGGTTCTAAGTTCTGGGGGACTGATGACCTCAGCTGTTAAGTCCCATAGTGCTCAGAGCCATTTGTTTTTGGCGGAATTATGTATTCAGTGCCTTTACCCGCAAATGAATCATTTACTATTACTGTGTCTTTGTGAGCAGTCCAGGAATCACAAAGTAATATACACTTCTGCTCATTTGTTACATTGCCATTAGCAGTTCACAGAAAAGGACCCTCTGCAGTGACTTCGCCACTAATTTGGGAAACAATTTTCATAATGAAAATACATTCTGTCATTCATAACCGGCTGTATGCTTCAATTTTCCTGCAAAGTGGCTGGGTACAATATTTCCGCACACGTTGCTGAATTCAAGAATGTGATTCAAGTGGCATTTGACTTTGCGGCTCAAGAACGTGATGCTGGGCATTGTCCACATATCACTTTCGCCAAATGCGCCTATTGTAAATCTTCATATTGTTTCACGCATGTTTTGAGAAACCTAATGTGCGTCTTTGATGTCAGATAGTGGACAAACTAAGAGCAACACAATGGAATGCTTTCACCATCACAACCACAGTGGTACGTAAAGTTTCTAAACACAGTTTGAACACCTAATTCTTGTCGGATTCTAGAGACCTCCATTGTGTGGTCGACGACATGGACATGTTCTGGCTTCTTTCAAACTCATACTGAGTACACACACCTGTCTGGTTGGTCGAGGCAGGATGTAAGTTCAGCAGGCGAATTCTTTTTTAGCTGATTGAGGGGGTAGCTGGCCTACCCTGCTCCTCGCTAGGAAAGCCCGTTGGTCTGTGTTTGCGTTTTAGACTCTCAACAACTGTAGACACGCCTATCTCTATACGGATTTGGGGCAGCAAGTGCACATATGGAGTGTTACGCATAGATGACAATGCTCCGGAGTCTTAGCGAAAACGAGCTATTTTGTAGCTTACGAAAACGACTTGTAAATGCTTGAAACACTTCGAACGCTACAAGGCGGCTTTCATAGCGTCAAATGCGTTGATTTATTGCTGCGGCTGGGATGAGTGTGCATTCGTTAAGGCGATAATTACGGCTGCAGTTACTGGTACTGATCGTGTCCCACGATCGTAGACACTTGCCGACAATTTCACGTGACGCCTAATCCTTTCATATCAAACTGATCAAGTCGCAACGTGTAATTGATAAGGATAATCTATAAACATGTATTGTGATTTGGATGTGCAAAAATCTTTTTGTTAATGTGTGAAATGAGTAGCTTTCCCTAACTGTCAATATCTACACACAACTTCCATTTTATGCAAACTGTGCTAACTATTGCCGTCACATGCGTTTGTAGAGCCACTTTTGAGTGGTTTCGTGTGTGCGCGCGCGCTTGTTTCTGGTGTTGTTCGTACTGAACAGTTTCTGGTGTTGTTCGTACTGAACAGTTTCTGGTGTTGTTCGTACTGAACAGTTTCTGGTGTTGTTCGTACTGAACGTTGCGCTAAATTTTGAAGAAATGTGCGCCTTCTGCAGAGTACCATTAGATCGTCTGGCTTCAGTCATTCAATTAATTTATAGTCGAGTTTTACTCATTTGTGCTGCGTTCGAACAGTGCCGTCTGAGATGGTTACTCAATGATAGTAACGTTTCTTTGTATACTGGGACTTCTACTCAAATTTATCTTATGTCTGAGGTTGAAGTTCTCAAAATTTATAGAATACACTAATTCCTACAGATTATTATAAACAAACCGTATTTAGTTATCACTGGTATCAACTGTCTTAAAGTATCTTCTACCTAAGCTACTAGTTAGGTGTTTTGTAAATGGACTTTTGTAATATTTTGTACATTAACTTCAGACGAGAAATTGACCTAGCTTCCGTAAATTCGTCTCATCAAGTGACCATGCACTTTTACCTTCTTGAAGTTCATTCCGTGTGGTCTGGTTATCAATAATCAAAGCTGCCAGAGATAAATTTGTGAATCTGCGTCATGATAAGCTTTGTAGAGTAAACTTCACTGGTGTCAGAGATAACTAATGCGAGCGGTAACTTGCCAAGAATAGGCAGATGACGCGAGTAAACAATTCTGCAGTCTCATACGTGTACCTAGTCTGTAAAGAACGTGATCTGAATGAAACCTGTAAGCGAAGGATGCATTTATGGCAGACGTCAGAATTTCTTGCTCGTTGGTGAATTTTCAGCGACCTGCTACTTGTAAACAGAGACCATTTCACATGGAAACGGAGTATCACAAGTAATTCATCTGTCCACCAGCTACGAGAGTCCACAGCGCCGTGTGTAGCAATCTGAATTCCTCTTCAGACTCCACCCGTATGAACTTTCAGTTGATTATGGCAACATTATAGCACTCTTTTTTTGCCTCATCGCCCATTCTTTGTCACCATTAACGACACTTACTACTTGTACCGTAACTCCCACAGTGTGTTTTCTGCAAATATGGCCTCTCTTCTGTCCTGTATATATATGTTTTACAGCGCCGACATACGTAAACCGCCTCCTCTTCATCTCTTAGAGCATACCGATAGTACTGCTTTGTGTTCTTCCACCCTACGCCCTAAAAATGCCAACGGGACTGACCTCGCTAAACCACCATCTCATTTCCCACAACACAATGATATCGCTTTTTACTCGTCCATCCTGCACTCTAAGTTCCAACGGTTCCTGCAACTCCATCTATAACACATCATTCCCCGCCACGCCGAGGGGCGTCATCCTGGTTTATAGAGACGCAAGAGGCTCTATCTCGGAATTAGAGGTTTTAGGCTTTGTCCACTCTCGAACTGACAGTCTTTCCCCTATCCGCCGAAATCGATTTGAGTTGGAGGTTACTAGATTGTCTTGAGGGCTGGTGTCTTCCCATGAAGATAGGTGGTTTCCAGATACACTGCACAAAATAAAAAAAAAATGGAGCACTCTGAAGGAGAGCAGCAAACAAGATGAAACGCAGCGTGGCATTCTCAATGGAGAGAAGTCTTCCGAAGTAAGAGTGATTTCAGGTGTGCCGCAGGGGAGTGTCGTAGGACCCTTGCTATTCACATGTATAAATGACCTTGTGGATAACATCGGAAGTTCACTGAGGCTATTTGCGGATGATGATGATGTAGTATATCGAGAGGCTGTAACAATGGGAAATTGTACTGAAATGGAGGATCTGCAACGAATTGACGCATGGTGCAGGGAATGGCAATTGAGTCTCAAAGTAGACAAGTGTAATGTGCTGCGAATACATAGAAAGAAAGATCCTTAATCATTTAGCTACGATATAGCAGGTCACCAACTGCAAGCAGCTAATTTCATAAATTATCTGGAAGTAGGCATTAGCAGTGATTTAAAATGGAATGACTATGTAAAATTAATCGTAGGTAAAGCAGATGCCAGACAGACTCATCGGAAGAATCCTAAGAAAATGCAGTGCGAAAACAAAGGAAGTAGGCTACAGTATACTTGTTCGCCCACTGCTTGAATACTGCTCAGCAGTGTGGGATCCGTACCAGATAGGGTTGATAGAAAAAAGAGAGAGAGATAAGATGCGCGCGCTTCGTTACAGGATCATTTAGTAATCGCGAAAGCGTTACGGAGATGATAAACTCCTGTGGAAGACTCTGCAAGAGACGCTCAGTAGCTCGGTACGGGCTTTTGTTGAAGTTTCGAGAAAATACCTTCACCGAGGAGTCAAGCAGTATATTGCTCCCTCCTACGTACATCTCGCGAAGAGACCATGAGGATAAAATCAGATAGATTACAGCCCACACAGAGGCATACCGACAATCTTTATTTCCACGAGCAATACGAGACTGGAATAGAAGGGACAACCGGTAGAGGTACTCAAAGTACCCTCCTCCACATACCGTCAGGTGGCTTGCGGAGTATAGATGTAGAAACTTCACGGGCTGAGAGTATATGATATATTAGTGATTACAAAACAGAGTCGAGTTTACAAAGAACTCTGCTTATGACACTGCTTATTAGTATAACGTATCACTGTCTCTGGGCTACATTGTTGCACTGATTCGGTTAGGAACAGTGCCTTAAAACCGTTGTACCCTCCCGAGGCAAGCCGGCCGTCAACAGCCGTACGTAATCCTTGACATCCTGGATAGTGATACTGGGAACCAGCACGGAATTTACGTCCGAGCTGGCTCCACCCGTGTTGCGTCAGACCTGAATGTGGCGGTCTTGCTTTCCACGGGACTACCTCAGCACCACACCAACAGTTCACAGAGAAACGGTGTATGCCTGGACGAACATCGTCCTGTTGGAAATGGCACCACAGTATTTTCATATGAGAGGTAAAGCCTGAGGACGCAGGAAGTCCGTGCCGTTTGGTCGTGCCGTCAGAATCCCCTCAGTCATCATCAATGGCGCGGGATGACTGTTGCGTGGAGTCCATTACTTGTTTTCGGATGGAAGGTGGAGATGTATGTGCTAGGTGTACAATACGGCATCCTCCTTTGTGGAGGTCAGACTTTGCACATACATGTCCATATCTCCACCTGCCATCCGAGAACAAGTAGCTGACTCCATGCAGCACTGTGTGATGATGATTGAGGGAACTCAGACGTGGTCGATCGGAACCTTGACAAGGAGTACGCCTGCCCCAGCGTCTCCACGCAGCCCTGCATCGGGCCACTGTCACATCCGAATGCCCCACAAATCTGGATATCTGGATACTTGCGACTCGACCGGCCGACCAAATGGAACCCTACAATGAGGCTCCTAAATATTGTCAGGTGCTGATAACGCCATCTCATAGGAGTATGTGTGATCACTACACGTATGCCGCTGTTTACGCCCTCTTATACAGAATGTACATATATTATTTTAATTATCTTTATTTTGATAACTTTACAACTATACTAGATAAAATGTAATAAGCTAAGCTTTTTTACTTTGTAGGTGATGCAATTTTGACACAAAATTGAACTGCGACAAAATGTGGGCGCCACAAGAGGGAACTTTTGTGCAGCCTGGTTCGTACAGACGTTGTCCCCTGATCTCAGACCACTGGGCTTCTCCCTGTAGGGTTTCGTAAAGGTTCTGGTGCAGCCAACCAAGGCTAGACACCTACACGACTTGAAGGCACACATTCGCAACGCATTTGATGAAGTCACCGTACAGATCTTTAACCTTACGTCGAAAAATGGTTCAAATGGCTCTGAGCACTATGGGACTTAACATCGCAGGTCATCAGTCCCCTAGAACTTAGAACTACTTAAACCTAACGAACCTAAGGACAGCACACACATCCATGCCCGAGGCAGGATTCGAACCTGCGACCGATACAGTCGTGTGGTTCCGGGCTGAAGCGCCTAAAACCGCTCGGCCACCGGGGTCGGCCTTACGTCGAGACAAATCGAATTCCGGCAAGACAACAGTCGTGCCACTAAGAGTGCACACATTGATGTGTATGAATGAAAGCACAAAACTGAGTTATCACTTGTTGAAAACTATTTGTTAATGTCTCGCATAATTTTAAAGTTACTGAAGTCTTAAGTTGTAAAGATACTTTATGGGCACCCTGTATCTTCTTCCCCGTCTGGTAACAGCACTAAACGCAAACAGTAAGGCCGCGTTCACACTGCCGGCCGGGCCGAGCCGAGCCTGGCCGGGCCGCCACCCGCTTCGGTATCAAACACATGGTTTTGAATTGCGGTGTTCACACTGGCGGCCGGGCCGCGCCGACACGGCGTGAGCCTCCCGGAGCCGAGCCGGCGACATCCCGAGTGTTTAATATTGCCGGCGCGAGCCGACCGCAGGCGCGAGCCTGTGGAGCAGCACTACAGCTTCTGCAGTACACGCATCACACGTCTCCCTTCTGCTTTCATCACAAGTGTGACTG
This sequence comes from Schistocerca piceifrons, assembly GCF_021461385.2. Classification (NCBI taxonomy): domain Eukaryota; kingdom Metazoa; phylum Arthropoda; class Insecta; order Orthoptera; family Acrididae; genus Schistocerca; species Schistocerca piceifrons. The sequence goes on from NC_060145.1 coordinate 7,235,940, forward strand.
CACACGTCTTTTATTTTAAGATGTTACCTCACATTTCACAATCAGTGAGGAAAAATTATGTTTATTGTAATGATACATGCGAAATTACTTTTATTTCATTTATTTAATCTACCGTATTTACATGCATTTACAACAATAGCTTGCCAGCGATCGCGGCATTGCCGCCACTGAATAGTTCGCATTTACTTGTAAACGGACACAGATATGAGTGTCACTGAGGGACGGAAATGTGTCCCTACCAGATGATAATGCATTGTAAAGTCATGCTGTGGCAGTTCCTTATAAGTGGAAATAGAACCACTAAGTCAAAGGGCATTATCTCAAAACTCTTCGCCTATCAATCTATCTTACAAGGAAATAAAAAGAATTCTGTGAGGTCATCAGCGGCTCCACATGATGAACCATTACCACTGCCAAGCGCTGCATCATGAAGAAAAAAGAAGAAAAAAGTTGGAAAATTCTGAAGGAGTATTTCTGCAATTCTTCGTTGAAGGCGCAGCAAGACATTACCCAAAATGACGAAGCTAATTGCCGCTCGAAGTGGCCGTGCGGTTAAAGGCGCTGCAGTCCGGAACCGCAAGACCGCTACGGTCGCAGGTTCGAATCCTGCCTCGGGCATGGATATTTGTGATGTCCTTAGGTTAGTTAGGTTTAACTAGTTCTAAGTTCTAAGGGACTAATGACGTCAGCAGTTGAGTCCCATAGTGCTCAGAGCCATTTGAACCATTTTGAACGAAGCTAATTACTTCCTAATGATTCTCAGGAGTCCCATAAACTCTCTTCCCCTCAGAGGTAAGCGTTTGTGAAATTTAAAATACAAAAGCATGACTACAATTAATTGGAGGTAGTGAATGCCGTACAAAGTTCTACTGCAAACCAAAAAGTGTGTACTAACGAATCTTACCTTATCGTTATACACTATTTTTCTTCTGCTGTTATACTTCGGCGAAAATTTGTGTTCTGTTTAGAAATTTTGTCTTGAATGCTCTGCAGCACATACTGGAATGTTTTATGATTCATTCTGTAATTTCAATAAAATTTTTCAGGATAGTTTTTAAGTTCTTCACATAAAGAAAAAAACTCTCCTAAATGTCTGTTGCTATTTATGGGATGAATCCATAACCTCCTAGTTCTTCTGTACTTCAAAACTCGACGAGTTACTGCAGAGTCAAAACGATACCAATAAAAGAGTGAAGACCTTGTTCTACACGACAGCACAGACTAGCTAAAGGCGAGCAACTGTTGACTGCAGCTGCGTTTTCTACTGACTTGCTTGTCAGCTGTCGAAGGGTGGGGATTTTTTTAAATTTATTTATTTGGCCTCCCGCCAGCCATTTAGCCAAAGAGTGGGGATTACCTTGACAGTGCAGCGCAGCCCGCCAAGGAAGAAAAAAAAAAACAATGAAGAACAATGAAACGCACATCTGTGCCGATCTATAGTAGTTTCATTAACTCTCCATTATTTTTTCTGCCAAAGTAGAAAACGAGACTACAGAATTGCGCTTCAGTTATCTTTTAGTTCGAAATACGAAATGTACATCATACTAATTGTAGGATGTTGATGACAAATAATTGTCTTTTGTGATGCAACGTGTGGCCAATTATAAAAGCATAGCAGATGATTTGTCCAGTAGCCGAGGGAAAAATTCTTATACATTTGGATTTATCTAGAGAATGAGACCATTAAAATAATAAGAGGGGCCGGCACTAGGTCTGCGCTGATCACTAGTAATTAGTTTTTATCTGTGCTGCATTATATGACTACACTAAACCAAGCTGTAACCGCGCGAACTCCGTGGCTTGCGGACGCGGCACTGCCGCCACTGAATAGCTCGCATTACTTGAGACCAGAGACAGATATCAGTATCATTATCATTTCAAAAACTTTTTGGTACTTTTAGCTACATTTCATTCCCAACAATGTATGGTCTAAAACGGATCTAACAGTAAGCTACCCGCTACATAACTTTTTCACTACAAGATTTGTAAATCAAGTGCACAACGTTGACAAATAGCATCATTTCACAATGACTGTTAAGAAATATGGAAAGATAAATGATTCAATACGAAGCTAAGATGTTGCACTACCACGTGTACAAAAATCAGATTCTTTAGCCGCATACTTTCTTCAAAATCGGTTGGGAAGCGTTACGAAACTAAGAAATCACGCGAAACGAAAAGTAGACTTTTTCTTTTTTCACGACGTAAGTAACGCTTATAAGGAAAAAATAAGTTCATAAAACGATGTGGCGAAGTCTTAAATACCGCTAAGAATTTTTAAAACATGAAAATCGGAGAAGTGGATTTTCCCCCATTTCGCCGTCCCGGCTCGGCGCGGCGCGCAATGTGAATGCACTACTCGTCGGCCTGAGCTGGCTAGGCACGAGCCGAGCCAGCACGCGTCAGCCCGGCCCGGCCCGGCCGGCAGTGTGAACGCAGCCTAATGGTCTGGCGACGGTTCGGTCTATCACAGAGCTGCAATTTCGATCATTTACGAGGGAAGATAGAAAAATAAAAATTTATTAGCAAGAAGTTTAATAGCTAACAAAACAAAAACTGCAAATGCATTAACATCTTTTACCTACTATTCCATATAGTCACCAACGGTCTCAACGAATTCCTTCCAGTTTCAATACGCTCTGTTTGCAGACCTGGGTTTGGCTGAAATACAGCCAGCTGCGGACTGCTGGTTTCACTTCCGCATCTGTCGCAAAGCTTTGGCCAGCCAGGAATTTCTTCATCGAACCAAACAAAGTCCGCGGTACATCCGGACTGTGTGTTGCATGCTGGAGCCCCTCGCACTCAATTTGACGATTTTCTCACGAACAGGAGTAGCAACTTGTCATGAGGTCTGAAACCGTCAGCATTAATGGTGTGACGTTTGCCACCAAGGGCACGACGTAACTTAAGAATACAGGGTACTTTTCAGGCACAGTATCATGTAAAAGTCAACACCTATTTCTTTTGGGCACTATTTATAACGAATGTGTTTTACACATTTTTGTTGATATCAAATAATAAAGCACACTTTCTAAACAAATTAGAAGTATTTTGAATATTTTTGAACCTACTTAGAATTATAAAAAATTACAAAGAAACTGCTGCAATTTTTTTCCAAAATACTTCCTCAAATTGAGGTACCGTTTAATGCAATATTATACATTTCAAGGAGACCAAATTTTTACCAGATATGCATGACATGATGACTGAGCTACTAGACCTATTTAATTCCACATATATATATACCCCTAGAACTTAGAACTACTTAAACCTAACGAACCTAAGGACAGCACACACATCCATGCCCGAGGCAGGATTCGAACCTGCGACCGTTGCAGTCGTGTGGTTCCGGACTGAAGCGGCTAAAACCGCTCGGCCGACTGCTGGTTTCACTTCCGCATCTGTCGCAAAGCTTTGGCCAGTCGCATATATTTGCATATATACATATTCCATATATAATTCCATATATATATATATTCCATATATAATTCCATATTTTATGTGGTAACTTGAAGAGCGAATCTTTCAGCTTCATGCACCGGTTGTCTGTCACACGCAAGCAATTGATCTTCCATTTAGAGCCACATTTTATGCCTAAATTTGTCAGGACTTCCAACCTTCCTATCACTGCATCTAGTACACCAACTTTTAATGTATTTAGTCCTACAAAAACATTCTTGGGTAATCTTTCCCATACGCAATGGTTGAAACTTTCATTTGTATTCTGAGTGCCACCATGAAGACATTTACTAAGCAAAACAGGGTCACTCAGGTCTCTAAAAATTGGTTTTATTTCATTCATAACAGGCTCAGGAACACAAAGCTTACGTTGCTCTATTTCAGCACTTTCTTTTGCTTTTTGGTAACCACACCAAGAATCTCCTCCCTTAGGGCGAAGTCTGAACAGGATGGTCATTTGTGGACAACTTATGAAGGTAGATGGCCAATACAGATTTTTCTCATTGCTGTAACATCATTCAGAGCTGCGGCTCGTCTAATGGCCAGTCCATAATAATTCTGAAGGAGGTCCATTTCTGTTTCTGTTAATTTGCCTCTGCCAGACAAACTTTCCGCCAGATAGCAACTTTCATTTCTCTTCGTACCTTCCTCAATCTAGCACCCATCTTCTTTTGCATATGTCCACAACACTCCAGTTTTGCTACCAGGGTATCACAATAAACATTGAACTCAATTTTATTGAAAGCTTTACAGTCCCTATCGACTAGGTACTTCGTATATCTAACGTTATAAACGGGCACCGACCTCTGAAATATTTTTAGAGTTCCATCACACTCCATACCTCCACTGTAACCATCATAATTCTTAAAACACTTATGTTCAATATGTCCTTCAATGTTAGCATGGCAGGTGTGGCAGTACTTAGATAAGCACTCAACTCAACATGGACAACTTTTCCATCCTCCAGAGAAGCAGCACTTACAACACCACTCAAGGACCGACGTCCTCAACGCTGTCATGTCCCATCAATTGCAACCACAATGTCCCTAGTTCCACTAATATTTACAGTTTCTTCTACTGCACGTTTCATAGATGCTTTAGACACAATCGTCAAGGCACCTAAAATATTATGTACTTGCTGAACATACTGGGAGCAGGAGGAAGGTCCATCAAACCACAAAACCTTTGAGCAGCCTTCTTTATATTGCACGCATCGCATACACTAACTTCAAATTCACACCATATAAATTAGGCACAATGTTCAAAGTCATTTTCGAGGTAGATTTATTGCAGGATCTAAACACAACAACTAATTTTGATGCTAATCCCTTCCTGCTACTTTGTTGTCTAGTTATTTCCAGACAGTCTACACCATCACATTGTTTACATTTCGCCACTTCCTTTATCAAAGAAGATAAGATGCCCACATCAACATCAAATCCACTACAAACAGTGTCATTGTTCACACAAAAATTTGAATTACCAGGAGGCGTGCCATGTGGGTGTTTCTTAACTGATGAACTGATACATAGGTCACTTTCAACACTGGCTTGCTTTGTTTGTGAATTTCCTTTTATTGAATTTCTTGATGCATGGCGTAGTTCGTATTTATTGGACACTGAAGGATATGTACTTCTATAAATATATGTAGCACTTGGGCAATAAGCATTCTGTAACACGTGAACAAACTGCTTCAGCGAAACACTAGAAACCTGCACTCTTACCAACATATATAATGTATCATACGTATAATCGCTGAAAACAGGAAGTTCACAGTTCTTTTCGAAAGAATACTGGTTTCTGCAACAGAAATAAAGGGGGCATGGCAGCATACACGACTGTAACTTTAAAATTTGGTATATATAGGTCATTTTTCATTTGAAACCCTATAATGTATATATCAATGTAATCAGGAAAGACTATAGAATTTAATAAAGTCATAAAAAATTTATTTTCCACCATTTATAAGTACCCCGTATCCTTAACCAAATGTAGGCTGGAGCGTTCAAAGTGGTCCAGTGTTATGCAAAGTCTACCTATAACACTCCATGCATGTCCCAGAACACTGTCTCAAGTGCTGTCCTAGCAGACTGAGTCACTGAACTATTGTTCGTACGTGGAGGGGGGGGGGGAGGGAGGGAATAGCCTGTTTCCATTCCATAGAGGCCTGCTTGGTTTTGAGCGTGTAGTGGTACTTTCAGCAAGTCATGTCCTTTTGCGGCGTTAAGCTTTAAGTGAGCCAAGCTTGTCAGCATTCGCTGGCCCTTATGGTTGTCTGTCAGGTTCTTAGGCACCCAGCGAACACTAACCTTACGAAGTTTCGACGTGTCATGAATTATGTCCCACACCGCATCATAGGAAATGAAATATTGCAATAAGGTTCGGAGTTGTACACGGCGGTCGTTCGATATTGCTGTCTCAACACTCCGACATTCTGCAGGGTTGCAGCTGTTACAGGCCGCCCAGAGCTTGGCGAATCACTGAGGTTCACATGGTCCTCTTGGAAGAACGCACACCACCTGGAGATATTGCTACGGTCCATACAGTCGTCACCATACACGCCACACATACCCCTCTGAATTTCACTCAGTTTACGGCCTTTGGCCCACGAATATCTTACTACACTTCGCTGCTATTCACAAGTTGACGACACTAACGTGCGCGCCATGTTTGTGTCGCAGTTCAGGTTTCTCTCTCGCTAGAGCTGCACACGAAAACAAAAAATCCTCTGAAGCGCGAACTTCAAATTACATCTTCATGAAATTTCAACATTCCAGCTCCAATACCGAGGGGAAGAAGATTATTGTGCTTTACTTTCCGATCCTCCCTCGTTTTTATCAAGCAGTGTATTTCGAAAGTCTATGGTAGCTCGCGGAATCGAGGAGTTTGGCGAAGCAGACCCCTGGGTGAAGCAGACAGGTAGTGTTTCCTGTATGGTGAATGTAGTGTTAAAAACTACTACCGGCACTTCTAGGTGTAGAAGCCAATGGTATCTCTCGAGTGGATGCACTATGTCTATGGTATTACTGATTTCTGAGGTCGGGAGAGATTAATCCACCGGGATCATTAACGTGTTTCTTATGTGTCTTTGGCGGTATGAACGCTGTATGAAATCTTTGAGTCATAACTGAAGACTCTATTGTATGGAAGAGATGGACCTTATGAAGTGTAATTGAAGCCAAAAAAGGAAATTTTTCTATAGGAAAGTATTTTGGTAAGCTCTTGACTCTGAACCAATACCCTGTTTTTATTTACATGGAATTTACTTGTACAAAACAGAAAGGAACCATTACAGGGCAGTGTATTGACAGTCAACATTGTACGTTTTACAATACAGTGACTGGACCTAGGCGGCTTGGTTAAAGCAGCTAGACTGCAACAGGCATTTATTACTGGCATTAGAGTTGTGACAGTCTCAACCCTGCCTCCTGGGTCCAAGCGTATCCGACGATCCATATCACGCAAGTCTCTGAAGTTTACCACTGCTCAGAATTAATCATGGTGGTCCTTCACCACTACTAACACGTACTTTATGCTGATTCATTGAGTTGTGAAGGAACTCCCATTGCGGTAAGGAGAATGATTTCCCAATCTTGAGGTTTATATCTCAAGCCTCCCTGCTACATTCATATTAGGCATGAAGACTATTTGATGCACGTAACTGAATATCTTTCAACAAACACTTCCATCACTACAATGGATCATCTGTCTTCGGAAAGCAACAAAAATAAAAATGATAATCATGTTGGTACATTCATGGCGAGGTATAAGAACGAATTGTGATGATGTAAACATTTGGTTAATGGTGTATCGATGCGCTTTTTGCAGTGAAGTCATACCAGGCTATACCTCCTTCGAATAACGTACACTGTATTTACGATTCTTGCATAAATGTATCGATAAAAATTGTTAAGGATTTCTAATTATACCTCGCAACGAATCTGGTGGCCTGGTGCTGTTTGGCAAAAAGTACTGACAATACCGTGTAATAAGTTGGCACATGTTACTCATGATGGAGAATATCCGAAGGACAGAGGCGCGTTTACTTATATGTTCGATTAGTGGGAGCGAGGGCGTTAAATAGATGCTCATCGAACTCTAGTTGTTGCGTAACGAGGAGAAGTAAAAGAACTATATGCTGGACTTAACTAGAGGAAAAAATTAAAATATTTTCTATTCATTTCGTAAGGTAAATGACTAACACGCTAACAACGAATGGTACATTCTTTAAACAAAATTGGAGGCACTCTGCCTCGTAATAACTCCATAACAGTCGTTAAATAAATGTTAATAACAACTGGCGCAAGTATGGAGACGTCTGTGTGGAATGGATACGACGTAAAACCTGACTACACAAGATTCAGTCTCATCTTTCCTCTTGCTAACAACTGCACGGTGTAATTTCCGTGCCTCTTAGATAATTATTTCGCATTTCTGTCACGTTCGCATGAATAGTCCAGGTACTGCTTTCCCCAGAACTCTAAGCTGAGTGGTTCCTCGAAAGCTCTTAGCATGAAACAGATTTTTTTCTAAACATTTCAGTAACGGAATTTTTCACCACTTATCTTCCTGCTCCCATCGCTCAGCAACAATTTGAAATCAATATTTTCCTACCTTATATATGAAATTAATACATGTAACTGGGCCGTTACGAAGTGGCTTGCAGAGTATGAAAAGACAGGTTGTTCAGATTGTGGGCAAGCACCGAGAACTTAGCAAAAAGGCCCTCAACCAAAAAATCAATCTGCAGGGATACGAAATGGAACAATCCAACGGTTCCGTCACAGGTAAGGCAAGTGGTATACTTCGGGTCACTGGCACAATACTGGGAAGGTGCAGTCAGTCTAGGAAGGAGACTGCTTACAGATCACAGAGCGTCCTGTCCTACGCCAGAAGGCCTCCGGTTCAGATTGTACAGGTATACCAGTTAGGTTTCTTTCAGAGGATGCTGGTACAATAGCTCAGCACTTGCTAATCATATTCAACCGCTCGCTCGTCGAAAGCTCCGTACCTAAACAGCGGAAAGTTGCACCGGTCACACCAGTACTCAAGAAAGGAAATAAGAGTAATTCACTGACTTCCAGGCCTATATCACTAACGTCGATTTGCAGAAGGATTCTGGAACATATACTGCGTTCAAACATTATGTATTACCTCTAAGAAAATTTATTGACAAACAGCTAACAACGATTCAGAAAAGATCGTTTTTGGGGAATACAACTAGGTGTTTATTCTCGAAGTAACAATTGCTGTTGACAGTGTATCTCAGTGGTTCCATAGTTCTCTGATTTTCAGAAGGCTTTTGACACCGTTCCTCAAAAGCGACATCTAATCAGATTGCGTACATACGGACTATCGTCTCAGTTCTGCAACTGGAACCGTGATATCTTATCAGAAAGGTCACAGATCGTAGTAACGGATGGGAAATCGTCGAGTAAAACGAAGCAATATCTGCTATTCCCGATCTACATAAACGATTTAGGAGACAACCTGAGCAGCCTTCTTGGACTGTTTGCAGCTGACGCTACCATTTTAAAATCATCAGGTGATGAAAACAAACTGCAAAATAATTTACGCAAGATATTTGTATGGTGTGAGAAATGGCAATAGACTAAATGAAGTGTGAAGTCGTCCACATGAGTACTAACACGGAAAAAACACGCAAGTCTCAAGGCTATGAATTCAACTAAATACATAGGGATCGCAATTACTAAACATAAATTGGAATGATCACAGAGATAATGTTGATGAAAAAGACTATGATTTATTGGCGGAACACTTAGAGAATGCAACAGGTCTACTAAAGAGACTGCCTACACTACGCTCGTCCGCCCTCTTCTTGAGTTCTGCTGTGCGGTGTGGGATCCTCAGCGTACAGGACTGACGGAGGACATGGACCAAGTTCACATAAGGGCAGCTCATTTGTATTATCACGAAATAGGGAGGAGAGCGCCACAGATGTGGTACGCGAACTGCTCGCCACGCACGTATCCACGAAAGAGTTGTGGACCCCCTGGGGGGACAATTGGTGGTGAAGTATTTATTTCTTTCAGAAGTAGTTTGCCTTATAGTGAAATTGAAGTAAATAGTTCAAAAGTCTCTGAGGACTATGGGACTTAACATCTGAGGTCGTCAGTCCCCTAGAACTTAGGACTACTTAAACCTAACTAACCTAAGGACATTACACACATCAATGCCCGAGGAGGGATTCGAACCTGCGACCGTAGCAGTCGCGCGGTTCCGGACTGAAGCGCCTAGGACCACTCGGCCACCATGGCCGGCAGTAGATAGTTCCTGCGACATAGTATGGGTAGAGGTTATACTTAACAATCGGACTAAACTATTAATTGGGTCGTTGTACCGACCCCCGACTCAGAAGATATAGTTGCTGCACAGTTCAAAGAAAACTTGAGTCATTTCAAATAGGTACCTCACTCATACAATTATATTCGCTGGTGACTAATCTACCCTCCATATGCGGGAAAAATTATACGTTTAAAGCCGGTGGCAGGCATGAAACGTCATCCGTAATTGTACTGAATGCTTTCTCAGAAAATTATATTGAACAGTTAGTTCACGAGCCCACTCGTAAATGGTTGCGAAAGCATACTTGACCTCTTAGCAACAAATAATCCTAGACAAATAGTGAGGATCGTGACGAATACATGGATTAGCGACCACAAGGCAGTAGATGCTAGGGTGAATACCGTAACTCCTACAACCATCAAAAACAACCGCAAATTATATCTATTTTTAAAAAAAGCTGATAAGAGTGCTCTTAACGCCGTTTTAAGAGACAGCCTGCACTCCTTCCGATATGATCATGTAAGCGTGGAAAAGTTGTGGAATCATTTGAAAGAGATAGTATCGACAGCAATTCAGAGATATATGCCACATAAATTATTAAGTGATGGTACTGATCCCCTATGGTACACAAAACGGGTCAGATAGCTGTTGCAGAAGCAGCGAAAAAAGCATGCCAAATTTAAAAGAACGCAAAATCCCCAAGACTGGTAATGTTTTGCAGACGTTCGAAACATAGTGCGTATTTCAATGCAAGTGCTTTCAATAATTTCCACAATGAAACTGTATCGAAATCTGGCAGAAAACCCAAACAGATTCTGGTCATACATAAAGCACACCAGTGGCAAGACGCAATCAATACCTTCACTGCGCGATAACAACGGTGAAGTCACTGATGACAGTGCCACTAAAGCAGAGTTATTAAACACGATTTTCCGAAACCCCTTCACCAAAGAAGACGAAGTAAATATTCCTGAATTCCAATCAAGAACAATTACCAAGATGAGAAACATATAAATAGATATCCTCGGTGTCGCAAAGCAGCTTAAATCTCTTAATAAAAGCAAGGCTTCCGGTCCAGTTTGTATACCAGTCAGGTTCCTCTCAGAGTATGCTGATACAATAGCTCCACATTTCGCAATTATATACAACTGCACGCTCACAGAAAGATCAGTACCTACGGACTGGAAAATTGCTGAGGTCAGACCCAAAAAGGGAAGTAGGGGTAATCCGTTGAATTACAGGCCCGTATCGCTAACGTTGATTTGCAGTAGGGTTTTCGAACATATACTGTATTCGAACATTATGAAGTACCTCGAAGAGAACGATTTGTTGACACGCAGTCATCACGGTTTCAGAAAATATCGTTCTTGCGAAGCGCAACTAGCTCTTTATATTCATGAAGTAACGAGTGCTATCTATAGGGGATGTCAAATTGATTCCATATTTTTAGATTTCCAGAAGGCTTTCGACACCTTTCCTCACAAGCGTCTTCTAACCAAACTGCGTGCCTACGGAGTATCGCCTCAGTTGTGCAACTGGATTTGTGATTTCCTGTCAGAAACGTCACAGTTCATAGTAATAGACGGAAAGTCATCGAGTAAAACAGAAGTAATATCCGGCGTTCCCCAAGGAAGTGTTACAGGCCCTGTATTGTTCCTGATCTATAGTAACGATATAGGAGACAATATGAGAAGCCGTCTTAGATGATGCTGTCATTTACCATCTTTTAAAGTCATCAGATGATCAAAACGACTTGCAAAATGATTTAGATAAGATATCTGTATGGTGCGAAAAGTGGCAATTGACACTGAATAAAGAAAAGTGTGAAGTTATTCACATGAGTACTAAAAGAAATCCGGTACATTTCGATTACGTGATAAGTCACGCAAATCTGGAGGCTGTAAATTCAACTAAATACTTAGGGATTACAATTACAAATACCCTAAATTCGAACGATCACATAGATAATGTTGTGGGTAGAGCCAACCAAAGACTGATTCATTGGCATAACACTTAGAAGGTGCAACAGGTCTACTAAAGAGACTGCTTACACCACACTTGTTCGACCTATTCTGGAGTTTTGCTGTGCGGTGTTGGACCCGCATCAGGTGGGACTGACGAATAACATTAAAAAATCTGCTCATGAAATATCAATCATTAGTTTTCTCCTCCGATTGCGAAAACATTCTGTTGCATGTTACAAGAGTGCGAATGTGTTCGCGTGCCAAAATTTTTGGGAAAACTTTTGAAGGTGCTGATTGAGGTAGAATGAGGCATTGGTACCCCACTTTTCAGTCAGTCTTTTAAATAAACAGGAACGGATTCGCATTTTTGTGCTCCGATGCGAACATGTTTCCTTAGTTGTTCTATGCCTTAATTTGCTGTAACTCTGCTTTTGTAAGTTTAATATGGTAAAGTTAATTCACTTTATATGTCACCATTAGTAGGGGGAAATGATCATCCAACAAAATAAGAGAAATGAGGGCTCGCACCCAAAAATTTAAGTGCTCGTTTCTCCCACGCGCCGTTCGAGAGTGGAACGGTAGAGAGACAGCTTGAAGGTGGTTCATTAAACCCTCTGCCAGGCACTTTATTGTGAATAGCAGAGTAATCACGTAGATGTAACATTATTGTGTGGTTGAAAGGGAAAAGTCTGAATTACCGTCGGGACAACAAAGAGAATACAACACAAAACGACAAAAATTTGCCAGAAATGATACATGTATTACAAAAGAAGCACATAACCCACTTCTTTCTCTTAGCTGGCTTCCACACATTCGTCTACGGACTGGCATTGATTACAATCGTCGCTGTTTGTAATCTTCACGTATTAGATTGCTTCTTAAGACTGATGTGCTTGCGTACTGGGCTCAATTTGGACAGTACATCGAAACTACTCTATTGCTTACAAAAGCCCTGAAAGCCTTGGTCGTCTGTTGAGTGTGTGCATCTGTCTTCCTAAAACGTGCTCAAGAAAGTTCTTCGAAAAGCGTGGATTGTCATAAGAACTTAAGAGTACCATTCAGAAGTATATACCTACACCCCTGTATATGAAACAAAATTAAATAAAATTAATTTTTTCACAAAGCGATAAATAAAATGATCGATCCCCACTCGCTAAATATAGGCGGTGGAAACCCACTGAAGCAGTAAAGATAGTAGCGCGAAAATTTTAGGACTTCGGACTTATCAAACTGGTGTCGTGCACACTATTTACAGTCTTTTGTTCTACTGCTATTAAGTCAGCGGTAGTAAACCTGGTCCCTACAGTTCATTAGTGGGCGTTCCAATTTTCATGGTGGACGGGAAGCAGTAAGGGTTTTTAAAACCTTTTTCTTAGACTTTTACGAAGTATGCGGAAAGTTGTTATTGTGCATGCGACATCATAGTACCTAATATGTTCCAAACTGCTGCGTACAAAAATCGTATTTTCTGGTGTTCATACATCGGGTTTTGTTGGTGATAAAAAGATGGGGTCAAGTGTTTTGGATAGCCCTTGAGCTAGGAACAATTTGTATACCCAAAAAAAGTATCATCTTAGTGTCACTATCTCACAGTACAGTGTCAAAGAATGTATATTTCACATTTCCTCTTCCTCAGGCAAAAGGAGCAAATCTATTGGTTCTTTTAGCATTTGAAGTGGTCTACGGCGGACTTTATGGGACTTATGGAGGAACGATTAGTTCATTGGCGATTCCTCCGAAAACTCTACACAAAGGATTTTTTTTTATATTTTCGTGGTCACCAGCCGACTAAAACCCAGTCGAGGATTCCAAGACACCTTTGCTCAACAAGTGGTTGAAATTTTTACGACTTATTCCTAAGATCCCGATCCCTTACATCCTCGAAAATTTTCTAGATATCTTTATCCGGTTCCGAGATACGAGGTTCAATGTTACCCTACTTGCACATGTAAATACGCAATAAGATTCGGTGACAGGCGATAACGTACTTTATAAAGTGACGTAGAACGGAGAAATGTGTTTTAAAAAGTCTCCGTTATCTGGAAACCCGGGGTACTGAAGCAGACCCAAAATTTTTTTTTACGTAAAATTTGTAGGTGTAAAATTAGTTATGCGTTATTTTAATTTCACATAAGTAAACTGTCTAAATGTTACTGTCCGCCTTGTTACCTGAGTGGTCAGCGCGTCTGACGGCCATGCAGCGGGCCCGAGGTTCGATTCTCGATAGGGTTGCAGGTTTTCTGGACTCAAGGAATGAATATTTTGTTATCATCGACACCCCAAGTCGCCCAAGAAAAGAACATCTCGGTGGCCGAATTGCCACTCAGATCGTTCTAAATTTTACTGACAAATGCATTGCTTTTCATATGAGTTACCTATCCTGCTGCAGCAGGGAAAGAAAGGGAACCAGAAGAAAAATAATCCTATCAGAGCACAAGAAGGTGAATATCCTCCTGTTTATTAAAAGATTGACTGAAAAGTGGGATACCAGCTGCCTCTCTCTACCTTCCCCTGCACCTTTAAAATTTTTACCATAAATTTTGTCATGCGAACATTGCGCTGTGAGAGAAGTGGCAGTGAGAAAGACAGACGGAAAAATAAGTACTGGGAGGTAGCAGAGAGAGGTAGTGTTATAGAAAGGGCGAAGGGGACAACGGCAGTGTGCGAGGAAGAGAGGGACACAGTGGCAGTGGAACATGACAATGACAGAACATTTCTAGGAGAGAGTTAAGGAGAGAGCATGGGGTTGGTGGGTGGGAATAAAGAGAAACTGGAAGCGGGTGAGATGATGACGTGAATGAGGAGAGAGAGAGAACAGAGAGAGAGAGAGAGAGAGACCGATGGGAAGGATTGAATGACACAGAAGCAGTAAGAGAGCAAGAGGGGACAGTAACAGGAGAGACGGTAGACAGTAGTAGGACAGAACGAAAGAGACTGTGGCTCAGACAGGCGACAGCCACTGTTGGAGACGCACTAAGAGACAATAGCAACGAGTTGGGATTAATGAGTGAGAAAGGGCACCAGAGTGGGTGGTTGTGAGCGACCTTTTGAGCGTTTGACGTGATTTGCATGTTACAAAAGTGTGAACGTGTTCGCGTGCCAAAATTTTTGGAGGTGCTGTTTGAGGTAGAATGAGGCATTGGTACCCCACTTTTCAGTTAGTCTTGTAAATAAACAGGAACGGATTCGCATTTTTGTGCTCCGATGGGAACATGTTTCCTTGGTTGTTCTATGCTTTAATTTGCTGTCACTCTGCTTTTATAAGTTTACTTTATTAAAGTTACTCCACTTTATAAATCACCATTATTGCGGAACTGTTGGTGGTTAGAAAATTCTAAGAGAGATACAGAACCGAGCGTTAGGTAAAAAAATTGACCACTCTTGTAGTAAATAAATCGTAGCAAGGAAGACAAAATGGTTGGCTGTATCTTCAAGGACTTCCTTAGCCAGCCGTCCTCATTGCAGTCCGTTACCTATGAAAGACATTGACGTAAATAATACACGCGTTTCAAATGCAAATAACTGTACACATGAGCTCCATCTGACGGTAACACCCACGCCAACTCCAATTCTGGCACACTTATGACGCATGCTATGACGTGGGAGCGGCCTCCAGCATTACCGAGGACAACTACATTCAAGCACAACTCTAAAAATATGCCTTAAAGGGGTACTAACAGAGCACTGTAGTACCGTTACGGTATGTACGAACCGAATTCCACGATACTGAAAATAACACTTGCAAAGGTTCAAAATACGCTTCCGTCCAAATTATTCACGAACCAATAATCATCTACATCTACGCCTACGTCTCCGTCTACAGCTACGCTCCACATGCCACCTTATGGTATGCGGCGAAGGGTACTTCGTTTACCGCTCTCACTTCCGCCCTTTCCAGCTCCAGTCGTGAAGGTTCTGCTGGAAGACCGATTATTGATGAGCCTGCGTGTCTCTGTAACCTCGTCCTCATGGTCGCCTTGCTAGATATACGTAGAAGGAACGATTGTGGTTGTTGACTGTTCTTGTATCCGAAGCTCTTTGAGCTTTAAAAGTGAACCAGACCTTGATGCTGGCTAAAGCAGGAGACAAGTTCAGCCTAAATTTTTGCCAAGAACTTAACGGTGTTCCGGAACGATAGGCTAAACACAGTTGGCGGTGTTCTTGTTGTTACAAGTAGTTTATCTTGTAGCGAAATTGAAGTACATAGTTTCTGTCAGTATGAGCGATGGTCGTTCTTGGCAACCGGAACAAAATAATTAGATCCTCTTACCAACATACCAATTCAGATGATGCAGTTGAAGCGTTCAAAGAAAACTTGAGTTTAACTTCAAACACATACCCGATTCATACAATTATAGTCGGTTGTGACGAATTTACCCTCTGTGTGTTGACGAAAATACGTGTTTAAATCCAGAGGTATGCACAAAACATTATCCGAAATTGAGCTAAATGCAGCCTCTAAAAATGATTTCAAACAGCTAGTTGTGAAAACCCACTTGACCTCTTAGCAACAAATAATCCTGAGCTAATAACAAGCATCAAAACGGATACAGACCTTAGTGAACATAGGGTTGTCGTAGCGAGATTGGATTTTTTAGCCCCCAAATTCTCCAAAAATAAACGAAAAATATACCTGATTAAAAAAGCAGATAAAAATTCACTTGACGCCTTCCTGAGAGAATCTCCACTCTTTCCAAATTAACAATGTAAGTGCAGACCAGATGTGGCGTGAATTCAAAGAAATAGGATCGACAGCCATTGAGAGATTTACAACAAATAACAAAAAAAACGAACGACGGAGCTGAACCTGGGTGGTAACAAAATGTGTCGGAACACTGCAGAAACAACGAAAAAACATGCCAAATCTGAATGGACACAAAATCTCCAAGAGTGTGCGATGTTTTAATCGAAGCTCGAAATTTAGCGCGAACTTCAATGCGAGATGCTTACAACAGTTTCCACAACAAAACTTTGGCTCGAAGCCTTGCAGAAAAATCCAGAAGGATTCTGGCCGTATATGAAGTACACTAGTGGCAACACACAATCCCTTCGCTGCGCTATAACAACGGAAATACTATCTACGACAGTGCTGCCAAAGCAGGGTTACTAAACACGGCCTTCCAAAAGCCCTTCACCAAACAAGACGTAGTAATTATTCCAGAATTAGAATCAAGAACAGCTGCCAACATCAGTAACGTAAAAGTAGATATCCTGGGAGTAGTGAAGCAACTTAAATCACTTAGTACAAGCAAGTCTTCTGGTCTAGACTGAACACCACGTAGGTTCCTTTCAGAGTATGCTGATAACAATAGTTCCATACTTAACGACTATATACAACCGTTCGCTCGACGGAAGATCCGTATCCAAAGATTGGAAAGTTGCACAGGTCACACAAATATTCGAGAAAGGCAGTAGGAGTAATCCGCTAAATTACAAGCTCGTGTCGTTAACGTCGATATGCAGCACGATTTTGGAACATATATTGTGTTCGAACATTATGAAGTTAGCCACACAGTCAACATGCATTTAAGAAACATTGTTCTTGCGAAACACAACCAGCTCTTTACTCTCACGATATGCTGAAAGCTGTTGACAAGGGATTCCAAATTGGTCCTGTATTTCCAGAAGGTTTTCGACACTGTACCACAAAAGCGTCTTTTAGTGAAATTGCGTCTTTATAGAATATCGTCTCAGTTACGTGGCTGGATTCGTGATTTCCTGTAACAGAGATCACAGTTCGTAGTAATTGACGGAAAGTCATCGAGTAAAACAGAAATGACTTCTGGCGTTCCCCAAGGTAGTGTTATAGGCCCTTTGCTGTTCCTTATCAATATAAAGGATTTAGGAGACAATGTGAAATGCCGTCTTAGGCTGTTTGCAGAAGATACTGTCGTTTATCGTCTAGTAAAGTCATCTGAAGATCAAAACTAACTGCAAAACGATTTTGAAAAGATCGGCTGTGTGGTTCCAAAATTGGCAATTGACCCTAAATAACGGAAAGTGAGGTTATCCACGTGAGTGCTAAAATGAATCCGTTAAACTTCGGTTACACCACAAATCAGACAAACCTAAAGGCCGTAAATTCACCTAAATACCTAGGAATTACAATTACGAACAACTTAAATTGGAAGAAACACAGAAAATGTTGTGGGGAAGGCTAACCAAAGCTTGCATTTTACTGGCAGGACTCTTACAAAATGTAAGAGATCTACTAAGGAGACTGCCTACACTACGCTTGTCCGTCCTCTTAGAATGCTGCTGGGCGGTGTGGGACCCTTACCAGATAGGATTGACGGAGTCAATCGGGAAAGCTCAAAGAAGGGCAACATGTTTTGTAATATCGCGAAATAGGGGAGAGTGTCATTAAAACGGCTTTTCGTTGCGGCGGAGTCTTCTCACGAAATTTCAATCACCAATTTTCTCCTCGGAATGCGAAAACATTTTGTTGACGTCGATGTACATAGGATGAAACGATCATAATATGACAAGGGAGATCAGAGCTCGCACAGAAAGACACAGGTGTTAGTTTTTTCCGCGCGCTGCGCGGGATTGGAGCAATAGATAACTATTGTGAAGGTGGTTCGGTGAGCCCTCTGCTAGGCACTTAAATGCGACGTGCAGAGTGTCCATGTAGATGTAGATGTAGATGTAGATGCTGAATGCCTCTCTCGCAGCATCTGCTGCAGGAGTCGGTTGATCACCTCTGTGACGTTCCCGCGCTTAGCAAGTCAAGCTCTAACGAAGTACGATCTTCTTTGGATCTTCTCTCTTCTATTCATCCTACCTGGTATGGATCCCAGACTGATTGGTCAAACAAGGGTTTCCTAAGAGTCACCTTGGAGGGTGGACTACACTTCCCGAGGATTCTTCCAGTGAATCTCTGTCTGACACACACTAACTGGATATGACTGCTTCCAGTCACTGTTCTTCAGTCGCTCTTTCTGACTTTACTTGTTTGTTTGTGTTGAAGGTCAACGGCCAATCCCTGTACCAAGCTGTGATACACTGCAGGTCGTTCTGTATTTCGTTACGATTTTCTAGCGTTGCGGTTTCTCTGTATAGAACAGCATCGTCCGACGTTATCCTCTAGCTTATTATGGCGTTTGTTTTAACTTGCGACCACTAAATACCTTGATCGGTGTGGTGGGGGGGGGGGGGGGGAAGGGGGACCAAACAGCGAGGTATTCGGTCTCATCGGTTTAGGGAAGGATGGGGAAAAATCTGCCCGTGTCCTTCCAAGGGAACCATCCCGGCACCTGCCAGAAGCGATTTAGGAAATCACGGAAAACCTAAATCAGGATGGCCAGACGTGGCTTTGAACCGTCTCTCGGTTGAATACCTTGAAAACTACTCACCGTACGAAAAAAAGTGTTCTAGGTGAAAAGTTAATAGTAAAGGGGACAACTGTGTGCTGCAATTGCCCACCCAACCACCCCTCCTGCGTCGGAGGGATGAAATTCGTGTTTTCAAAGGGGAATCCTCATTTTTATTGCATATTCGTATTGTATCCTAAAAATAAGTACGGTTTACTCAACCCATTGTTTACCATTCACGGTAGAAGGCGCTGTATTCGATAAATATCAAGTGCGGCTGTTTTTGCAGTTAAGATCCGACATTTCATTCTGCATTTCATTTACGACGTAAAAGTAAACTTGTGTGTTCTAACTGTTGATACTGATGTTTAAAAGTTACTTGAGCGTTGCAAAGGCGTCTGTGAAGTACAAATAATTGTAACGAAGTTTTCTACTGCCTACGGAGTTGGCTGTGGTGAGTCGTGAAACCATCGGAATGCTTGATTTCGATGGCCGCTCTAAGTGCCTGATTTCGGTGTGTGTTTCCATCCAACCGCCGTCAACTCGCGCGCTGGCTACTATGCAGCCACCGGCGGCATACACAAACCACAGCCACTGCAACAAGATAAAATGTCCATGAAGTGGTAGTGAAAGGAACACGTGCCATGGATACTCAGCGAAATCAAGCACCCCAATGGCGAGAACAAGGGGACTCGCCGATATCAAACGTCCCGAACGGCACACAGCTGTAACACCCAAGTCGTCGTTCCTCGATCACGCTAAACGTAGTTTCTAACCACGCACTGAAACGGGCTAACCGCATGGTACTGTACTATCAAATTTTCAACACTAAAGTACATTTCTAATAGAGATGTCAACCGTCAGAAAATAAAGGTTTTTCATTTACATCGTAAATAAAACGTAGAATCAAATGCTTCGGTTCTTAACTTCAAAAAAAAATGTGTGTGAAATCTTATGGGACTTAACTGCTAAGGTCATCAGTCCCTATGCTTACACACTACTTAACCTAAATTATCCTCAGGACAAACACACACACACCCATGCCCGAGGGAGGACTAACCTCCGCCGGGACCAGCCGCACAGTCCATGACTGCAGCGCCTTAGCCAGCCGGAGTGGCCGAGCGGTTCTAGGCGCTACAGTCTGGAATCCTGCCTCGGGCATGGATGTGTGTGATGTCCTTAGGTTAGTTAGGTTTAAGTGGTTCTAAGTTCTAGGGGACTGATGACCACAGCAGTTAAGTCCCATAGTGCTCAAAGCCATTTTTGCAGCGCCTGAGACCGCTCGGCTAATCCCGCGAGGCTCTTAATTGCAAAAACAGCCACTCTTTATATTTGTCTATTACAACGCCATCTACCACGATAGGAAATCAACATTCTGCGTACACCGTACATACTTTTTGGCGTAGAATCGGAACTTGCAACAAAAATCGGGGTGGGGGCGGTGCGGGGGGAGGGGGGGGAGAAGATTACGATTTGAAAAGACGCACGCAGGAGGGATGGTTAGAAGGTGGCCTGTTGTAGCACAGCCCAATGTTGCATTTCTTCGTTCGATGAGTCGTTTTCGAAATATTTAGATGTCGCAAGCTGAAACAAACACCCCGTATACTGTGAAAAGTAAAGGTCCTGTAACACTCCCTTGTGGTACACCCGAAGTTACTTTTACGTCTGAAGATGTTAGGAAGTAAATGTTTTGTGTTTACGATGAACTCTTCGGTGTAATCACTTGTCTGATAATCGGTAGAAGCTTTTGAAATGTGGTGCTACAGAAGAATGAATGGTGGCGATTGGATGAGTACATCGAATAACTGATGAGGAGGTAATAATCAAATTGAAGAGAAAAGAAATTTATGGCACAACTTGAACAGAAGAAGCAATCGGTTGATAGGACACATTCTAATGATTGGAGGAATAGTCAATTGTAATTGTTAATGGACGGAAGTGGGTGTGGGGGGGGGGGGGGGGAGATAGTAGAAGAAGACCTAGGCAAGAGTACAGTAGGCAGGTGTTCAAACGAGTGTAGATTGCAGCAGGTATTCAGATACGAAGAGGTTTTAACAGGATAGACTTGTATGAAGAGCTGCATCAAACCAGTCCCTTGACTGAAGACCACAACAGTAACAACATTAAAGGAGACTAATCATTACACTAACGTAAAACAAGGAGAGAATTTCTCATCACGAAAGTCATTGGAAATTAGTAATTTCGGTATGAAGCTCAAGATTAAACTTAGCAGATAAAACTGCGTCGAACGTGTAGCTTTCTTGGAGCTTAACAACGCCGGGAAAGTGGCTTTAGTGGGCGCCGGAGGAGGGTGGGGAAGATGCAAGACCGTAAGGTACCTGGCGCGCTTCTGGAAGCCGTGGGTATTGACAGATTCCTCTGCGTACGTCATCCGGTTTCATCTACACACGCTGTCAATGTTTTACTAACCAACCTACAATATGACATCCATCGTGCGGCAGGTGCAAAAATACAAATG
Organism: Schistocerca piceifrons; assembly: GCF_021461385.2. Taxonomy (NCBI): domain Eukaryota; kingdom Metazoa; phylum Arthropoda; class Insecta; order Orthoptera; family Acrididae; genus Schistocerca; species Schistocerca piceifrons. Next base: position 7,257,461 of record NC_060145.1, read on the forward strand.
TACTAACGGAAATGGAAAATTTCATGCCATGAAACAACAGTCCGATATTTATAAAAGTTCGTGCGGATGTTCGCCACATTATGGGTATTACATGATTAATTCCATTCGAAGCTATTGTCCGTCACAAACACCTGTTTGAAGAGTGACCTGAACGGGTACGGAGACTATTGCATTCATTGTGACATAGAAGCAAACAACCTATTTTCACCTAAGGAATTTTTTACCATATCGGAAATACACACTGTATTAGTCCTTGAAGATTGCTGGCTGCGGGATCATACTAAAGTATACATCTTGTTATCACATCCTACACATGGTCTATGCCATGGACTACAAATCCGGGTACTGGATAAGGCAGTCAGTGATCTGCACTTTCCTCCAGGCACTTGTGGAATGAGCTACTAGGTAGGAGTCCTGCATTATCTTCCTGGAATAAGTCATTTGATCCGTTGGCCATTAATGGTATGTATGACAACAGCATTTAATATACCTGCCACATACTGGCGAGCATTCAACTCCAACAATTATCAAATAAGTCCTTTATATCCAATAGCTCCCTCACCATGTTTCTACCTGTACGTTTGTACTCTGCGAACTACTGAAATGCGTGGCACAGGGTACGTTCCACTGTGCCAGTTATTAGGTTTTTTTCCCGATCCATTCACGTATGGAGCGCGGGAAGAATGACTTTAAATTACTGTGCGTGCTGTAATTAATCTAACCTTTTTGTCACTATCCGTACGGGAGCGATATGTAGGGGTTTGTAAGACACTCTTACAGTCGTCATTTAAACTTGGTCCTTGACACTGTCAGCAGACTTTCTCGCTACATTTTCTGTCTTCGAGTGTGGCAGTTCAATTCTTTCAACACCCTCATGGCATTCTCCGCGGGTCAAAGAGGCATGTGCGCATTCCTGCTGCTCTTCTTTACATACGTGCAATAACGCCAGGAAGTCCTGTTTGGGACGCGTCCCTCCACTTGAGCAATATTCTAGGACAGATCATGTGAGTATTTTGCAAGTAATCTCCTTTGTACACAGATTGCATTTGCGCAGTATTCTACCCATAAAGCGAAGTTTGCCACCTGCTTTATCTATCTGATCGTTTCATTTATGTCCTTACCGAGTGCTACGTCCAGGTTTTTGTATCAGTTTACCGATTCCAGCTGAGATTCGCCGATATTATATTCACAGGATACCATTTTTTCGCTTTGTGCAGTATACAATTTTACATTTCAAAACATTTAAAGCGAGCTGCCAGTCTTTGCAACGCTTTGAAATCTTATCAAGGTCTGACTAAATATTTGTGCAGCTTGATCAAACTGTACTTCGATGCAGATATCTGCATCATGTGCGAAAAGTCTGAGGTTACTATTAATATTGTCATAGATCATCAATATGTAACATGAACACCAAGGTACGCCCGAAATTACTGTTGCATCTCTCTATTACTCTCCATCCAAAATAACATGCTGTGTCCCCCTCCAACCAGGAAGCCAATTCGTTCAGAAATGTCGCCTGATACCCTCATACCAATCTACTTTTGATAAGCGTAGATGTGGTACAGAGTCAAATGCTTAACGGCAATTGAGAAAGACAGCATCTACCTGACTGCTTTGATCGACGGCTTTCAGACTGCCGTGTGAGAATAGTGCGAGTTGGGTTTCACATGATCTGTGTTTTCGAAATCCATGCTGTTTGACAAGAAGGGACATCGTTCTGTCCGATATACCTCATTATGTTTGAACTCAGAATACGTTCTAAGATTAAACAACAGATGGGTATCAAGCATATTGTACGGTAGTTTTGTGGATCGCTTCTGCTGTCCTTTCAGACAGCGGGTGGTCCACAAGACAGCGTTATGGGGCTCGAGAATCGTTGCTTCCTGTGACTTTTCTCCATTTCGTCTTCTGGTACGTTGGTGTCTATCTGACCACCAGAAACAGAAGCGACACTTATCGACGAACTCCTCAGAATACTTCTCGATGTAATTGACTGGATTTTAGAAAAGCTGAGAAGTCGCAAACAAACAGGTACTAGTTTTTTGGTGCATTTATTCCAAATGACACGTTTCGTGCTCTGCCCATCGTACGATTTCGTGGTCTAAACAATGACAAATCATTAGTTGTACCTTTTTTAAGACACTAGATGCTAACAAGAAAGCGCAAAATGTAACTAATATTAATTTCATCGTACCCGTTTGAGAGACCGACCTCGGAAATCGGGACAATTTTACAGATCGGTCTCAAATGGGTACGATGAAGTTCATATTAGGCGGCTAGGTGAAAAAGTTTTTGCTAAGGTAGCCGCAGACAAAATGGAACGTAGAGAAGAAATAAAACACATTGCGTTAACGTTTTTTGGACCATTTCGCAAAATATTGCAAACCTGTACAAAAAGTTTAATGTTCAGGTAGGATTCCAAATGGTTAACAATTTGGGAAAGTATTGAGGCAGTCTGGAATCCGTACAAAATAAGTTCTGTAAGACGAGATAATACAAAATAAAGTGCGGACCTTGTGAACGTTTTTACGTGAGGCAAAAAAAGGGCGAGAGCTCAAAACGAGGTTTAGAGAACAAGGGTATGCGAGCAACAGTAGCTCACCAGGTTCCCATTTAGAAGATGGAATCCATACGCTGGGAGAATCAGAAAGTAGCATAATTCTGCACACAGAGTGGAAGGGAAACAATTTGGACATCATGCAGTAAGTGGCTCCAGAACATCTAACCAACGAGCCAATCAGTGGTGGCAGGAAATGGTTTTTTAGTATTTTGTCGATTTGTTGTGAGAGGCACGTAAAAACAATAACTTTAGTAACAACTTCTCTGAAGTTTAGTATATAGGCAACCACTTATCCCTTTACTTTCGCTTCTTCTTTGTGCCTTACAGTCGTTAGTGAATACCACTTTAGTTAGGTTCATCTACGGTTAAACGTCGAAATGCATACGCCCTTCGCTGTATACTACTTTGATCAGTGAATCAAGACAACTTTTTCTCTAATTCTCATACGTTATCCTTTTAAGACAAATATTTTAATATGTTGAAGGGTACAATCTCGTGCTCATACTACAGCGATGCGTCTTTTACTGTGCTACCGTACAGACATACATGTTTGTTGTTTTATTTTACTGGTTTAATGGGCAGTAAACATTTTGGCATATGGATAGCCGCAATAATAAATCACGAAATGGGACAAATGTCTTAAGATTTTATGTTTGGCGAATAGTCAAAAAGTGTTATTGCTAATCTAAACAAATCCTTTTGTAATCTTCGACAAGGCATGTTTTTCCACGACCAAATACTTTTTTCTGCAATTTTGTAATGTACTTTCTTGTGTTTTGTACTACTGCGATGTGTGTTTTAATGTGCCTATGTGGAGGGGCACACGATGTCTGTCAAGCATGATCTGTCGTACAGGTGTCTCCGCTCTTTGTCATACAATGACAATTTTGGAAGTACATTCAGCGGCATATGTGAATACTGCCTGCGAAATTTGTTGCAAACACACTTAGTTGCACGGAATTAATAAATTTAAACGTCATTGACGATGCGGCAGTTTTTCACGCGTCTCGTTGTTTATGACGTATCTCCAGAATTATGTTATCTACGTTGTTCTTACCCCCCACAGGGACTGTTGCCTGACACGGCAAATTATTATATATTCATATCAACGTTACACCTGCATGTTTTGCAATGTCATGTGTGCACTTTGCATTACGTCATCTCTGTCGTCTCATGTATTGGAATCCAGCAAAGGACTTTCTTGGTCCTTCTACAATTCTTTCTGGCTACATTTCCCGTCCACCTCAACATCACTTTAATTACAGTGATCATTATGAGTTCCACTCCAGTTTGTCGCCTGAACCATTTGCTTGTTCCTTGTCTCTCTTAATTTGCATCATGAGTCCTTCCATCGCTGACTCAAAAATCCCCAGATTTTTCTCATCAAACGTCCATGTGTCACGGGCATAAGTCGAAATTGACAACACACTGATCGTAGGTTTTAATTTTTCAGGCGCACCGGGAGTTTTGTTCTGAAAATCCTAGCTTCAGCTACCAAAAGCCTTTGTGCTATTTTTACTCTTCTTTTTGTATCTTTTCCTGTCCAAGCAAGCAAGTTCTTCAGCTGCCCTAAATACTGACTAATCAACTGTCCTAAAATTTCATTGTTAATTTCCAGCTCTTTCCATTCCATGTATGTGTGGTAGTTTGTCAGTCTTATTGCAGTTGGCTTTTAGGCCAGCTTTCAAACATGTTTTCTAAAGGAAAAGAATATTAGGTTTTAAGATTCCGCTGACAACGACGTCTTCAGAGACGAAGGACAAAGATTAACTGGGGGAAGGAAATCGGACGGGTCCTTTTGAAGGGAAACATCGCACTATTCGCTTTTTCTGTTTAGGGAAACCACAGAAAGAACCTAAATGTGTGTGGCGGGACAGGGATTTTTGAGCCTCCCCCCTCCCCTCCCCCCATGCGAGCAACAGTGGGACAACGAGGAAGACAGAGTCAGAGTGAGAAGAGACAGCAGCAGTAGGAAGGAAGGAAGGAAGGAAGGAAGAAAGAAAGAAAGAAAGAAAGAAAGAAAGAAAGAAATGAGACAGTAGCAGGAAGAGAGAGGAGACAGCAGTAATGGCACAGAACGAAGGAGAGAGTGGCTGTGAGACCAGAGACAGAAACACACAAAGAGAATGTCAATGAGTTGGGTTGACTAACTTGCTGGGAATGAACAAGTGGAAGTGGATGGGTATGAGCACTTAGTGCCGGACTAGTGGGGGAATTTCGGCGTTATTTGCTTCCTTATTTTATATCTTTGCGTTCCACTTATTGTGCCACACATTGTGTTAAACTCAGTTTTTTCCAATATCATGGTCTTCAAAAAGAAACCAAGTTAACCCAAAGTGAGTAGATTTGCTGACATCTCATGAGTAGTTGTTAATCAACTTGCAGAGAACATGAGGCGGACAACAAAATGCCACTGATTTTATTGCACGCAGCGGAATTTCAGAATTGCGCTGTTCCATTACTTTATTCTGTTCAAACAGGGCTCGCTGTAATATATTTTCAGAAGTTGAAACTATTACTTGATCAAAATGGCTCTGAGCACTATGGGACTTAACATCTGAGGTCATCAGTCCCCTAGAACTTAGAACTACTTAAACTTAACTAACATTAGGACATCACGCACATCCATGCCCGAGGCAGGATTCGAACCTGCGACCGTAGTGGTCGCACGGTTCCACACTGTAGCGCCTAGAACCGCTCGGCCACTCCGGCCGGCCTATTACTTGATCGTCGGCTAACAAGCGCGTCAACCGAAAGCCATATACCTACGCTATCGTCAAAACTTAAGAATAGAGGTTTTCTTTACCATTACCGAATAAGGTCGACAATGTATAAAGAAAGGTGAAATAAAAAAATATTTACAATTCAACGTACGTATTGAGGTCTGAAAAAATAGTGCATTGAAATATGGTAATGAAATCAGAATGCCGTCTGCATGTGAAAGAGAGCTGTACTGAATTATTCATTAGATAATCTATAAATTCTGAGTCCAATAAAAAGCACAGAAGCCTAGAAATTAAGAGGCAGTGATGAGATATACGAAAACATACAAAAACAAATATTAGGATGGTGCGTAATTTCGTAGCGTTTTTGTTTGTCATGTTGGTACTCCGGTTGCTAAGGGTTTAATTACCAACTGTCGTTTATTTGTAGTTCACCGTTGCTCTAAGAGTTTACATATTGTCATTGAGAGGTAGTGGAGCTGTGGACTCCACCATATGTACAAATCTAGGCATTTCCAACACATTCTTTTGAGTTCAGTAGAGGGGCAGTGGAGGAAACCAGAAACATACGCACCCTGTGTGTCCATAATGCCATTGGACAGAGTACGGCAAGAAAATGGTTCTGTCTTTTTTGAGGATTATCGTTATGGCAGTGACCACTTTCAGGTAGAGCTTCCGGGTTTTATGAAGATTATTTAAATGCGTTAGTCCACAGTGATCCACGCCAGTATAGTCGAGACGTGGCAAATGTGGTGAACTGTGATCATTCCACCACTGTGCGACATTTGCATGGAATGGGGAAGGTTCAAAAATCGGGTGTATGGGGTCCGCATGCTCTACGCCAAATCACAAAAATCAGCGGGTCGTCATACGTGCATCTCTGCTTGCTCGTCATCAGTTGGTTCGTAAACAACACCGACCATCTCTGTCCTGTATCATTACTGGTGACGAGGAATGGTGTCTTTATGCTAATACAAGGAAAAGAAAGATATTGTGGAGAGCAAAACATGCAACTCATCGCAGAAAGACCTACGCACATCCACTAAAGATTGTATTATGCATCTGGTGAAACATTGACAGTACTAAAAATTGTTGCTCCTAGATGTAACCATCACTGCTGACATTTATTGTCAACAAATGAGATGTCTTGTAGACGCAGCCCAAGAACAACGACCAGGTAGACTGCGTGGAATGAAGCACGGCAACGGCCGCCCGCACGCTGCTAGACTGACGACCACTGCACAGGAGTTTGGATGCCATTCCACACCCACGTTATTCACCTGATCTTGCCCCCTCAGATTTTCACGTTCACCGCTCTATCGATCAGCGTTCAAGGAACTTCCTTCCCTGATGGAAGTGCGCTCCAAACATGGCTCAAAGAGTTCTTCGGCTCAAAACCACTTTATTTCTACAGACAAACGAAAAGTTACCTCAGCATTGGGAGACAGTTTCAAATTGTAAAGGAGAATTCAATATTGATGAGAGAGCCTCTGCTGTGTGTATCTGTGGTGTTTATTAAAGTTATGGAAAAACACTGAAATTATGCTCCAACGCAATAAGGAAAAGACTTACTTTTGAACATTTATGTCTGTGTGACACATTCACCCGTATCTCCAAGGAACCCTGGGAAAAAATTTAACTGGATCTGGTAATCTTTTTCTAGATTTCGAAATACGCGACATGAAAGCGGGAAAAGCAGTACAAAGAAAAATTTTCAGAAGGAAAGTGTTAAATTTAGAAAGTTTTCAAGGCACAAGCAAGAAGCCAAACTATCAGAAGCGGTCTGGTGGAAGAAGGAAAAGACAAACGAGGAAATTACGAAATATTGACGAGAAAGAAAACATCAAATACGAAACAGTTGCTGGTGTTCTGCAAAATCATTTATTTCGTCACGAACGGACTTTTGGCTTCTTTAGCCGTCGTTAGGGGACATCTGAATGTCGAAAACACGCAAAATGACATGCAAATTACACATGTTATTTGCACGTGAGATACACAGGAAAGTAATACTCTTATATTTTGCTATATAACCACTCGAAAAGTTATTTTTGTATCTTCTGTACTAGTAATATATGTAATTCGCTCTTCGATTTATCTGTGTTTGCGACATTCTATTGTCAACTGAATATGGCCGAAGAAGCCGAATGCCGGATCGTGACGAAAGAACTTTGCAAATCAGGAAGTTTTTCCTACTGGATATTTTGTTTGCACAATTTTTTTCTGGTCCTGACTGAAGTTGACATGTGGACGGACAATGTGCTATGGAGTGACGAGGCACATGGCACAGTACAGGGCACAGCGAATGCACAGAACTGCCGAGTTTGGGGTCCTGGTAAACAGCGTGTTGTGCACCATGAGCCATTGCACACGCCATACGTGAATGTGGTGCGGATTCACGAGCACTGTTGTTCTCGGTCCTCACGGCAGAATACACGTAGGGGACCTGTCAAGTTTACCACAAAGTGTGAACGTTGAGGCCTTTCACAGCACGTGGCTTTGGAGGAGCGCAACTGTGTGGAAACCACTGTTTACACGCAAGATGGCGCAACACGTCATGTCGTTCGCCCAGTGAAAGATCAGTTTAATGCAACCCTCCGCGAACGTGCTACCTCCAGAGGTTTTCTAGATGCTTGGCTTGCAAGATCACCCGATCTGAAGCCATGTGACATTCGGCGCTGGGGATATCTAAAAGAACGCGTTTACCAGAAACGCGTATGGATCTCTACCCGATCTGAAGGCCAGTGTACAGGAAGAGTCGCTCAGATTTCACCGGAACAGCTGCGAACAACCGTTGGTCACGTTTTACGGATGCAGCATCTCTTAGACCTCTCCGATGCTAGTATTGAACAAATTGTGTAAGCGGAGGTTAGCAATAAAATCAACGTCATGCCTTTCTCACTTGTTTCATCTTTCCTGCTTATGTCCCGTTCGTAATCCATTACATACGAAAATATTTCTGTAAGTCTTGTGTTTACGGCAGCATCTTTGCACCTGGTGACCAAAATTTCTACTATTTTTTTGTGGCGCAAGTCTGTTCCGCATTAACGCATTAGATTAACTATTAAGCTTCGCTGCCATACGTTATTACAGCCGACAATGGACCTATGCTGGTAGCTGCACTTTAATTATAACCATGCTTTATCGCTGAGAAAAGAAATCGAAATTGATATAGGAAGCCAAAAACGATTTACAAATAAGCGAAATAAGTAGTAGAAAGATTTTCAGTAGAAACTTTTTTAATGAACGTTTTGCAAGGCACAAATTAAGTCAACAAGTGTGAAGTGTTGTGGATGAGAAAGAAAAAGACGAGGGAAAGAAATTATTGAAGGAGAAGAATATTAAATGGGAAACACTTCGTGATCTTCTGCAAAATTAGTTTCATTTCGCAACGAACCTGCTTTCGGCTTCTTCGGCTATCGTCAGATGACAACGTCCGAAACAGAAAATATGACGTGCGAATGACCCGTTTGTACAGAAGATACAAATATAAGTGGAATGTTTGCATAGGAAAGAAATACTTTCTTATAGTGTCCTATACAAACACTCTACATGTAATTATTTTTTTACCTTTTGTACTAATGGTATCTGTGCAATTCACACGTCATTGTGTTGGTGACATTCAGTTGTCACTTGACGATGGTCTAAGAAGCCGAAAGCCGGTTCTTGACGTATAATTTTGCAGATCAGGGCATGTTTCCTGCTTAATATTATATTCCACCGGGCAGTGACGGAAAATTCAGTTAATGGAAGGAGGAAATCTGTATGGAAAAATAAGTGAACATGATGTTGGCAAACAACTTTAAAGAGTACGGTGTGCAAAATTTCTGGGTATGCACATTGATGAGAAGATAAACTGGAAGGACCATGTGGTGAGCTTAGCACTAATACTAAATTCAGCATGTACTTAGAATAATTTCAAGAGTTTGTAGTAAATGAGATTTTACAAAAACGCGCTATTCGGATGACGACCCAGAGCCCACCCCAAACACATTGTAGGCCCCTTTTCAAACCACTGAAAATTTTAACAATTCCATCATTATACATTCTGAAATGTCTGTTAGTGATCAAAAGAAATCAGGACAAAATGAAAACCAATACAGACTACCATAATTACGTTACACGGAAATGTAAAGATCTCCACTTACAAACTGTAACAAGGACCCGACGTCAGAAACATGTACGTAATCAAGGCATCAAACTTTTTAATGCACTACCGAAACATATCAAAGAGCTGGGAATTGAGGATAAATTTAAAACTGTTATAAAGAATCAGATGCTTGACAAATGTTATTACAGTGTAAGTAAATTTCTATGCTCAACTGTATTAGAATATAAAGAACGACATGCTTGACAAATGTTATTACAGCATAAGTGAATACCTCTGCACAACATGTATAAAAATACATGTTTCAGTTAATGTGACAAATGAAATTACACCAATGAATGTGTGTCAAGCACATAAGAAGATTAAGAACCACATGCTTAACAAATGTCACTACAGTATAAGTGAATAGCTATGCTCGACAGTATGAGAGTGTACGAGATAAACGTGACAAATGAAATCAGAGCATCAAGGAATCTCAAGCACATAAGAAATTATGTTATAAAAACACTTATTAGTTGTATATTGTATAAACGTAAGACAGATTCATATAAATTCAGCATAAAATTTTTTTTGTAATGCTATTATATAGTTGTTACAATGTATCCTGACAAATCGTCTATCACAAATGTGATGATTGGGATGATAATAAATAAATAAATAAATAAGGAGGAATTACAACTGTCACGTAGTCCCTATTTGGCCCAAACGGATGGAAAAAGAAATCTGCGTCGAAAATCAGCTATCTCAGTTACCCACATAACTATATCATTTATGTTGATATTATTTGATGACGACGACAATAATAATAATAATAATAATAATAATAATAATAATAATAAATTCACAAAATCATATTACACATTTGGGAAACAGAACAGATCCCTTCTGAATGGAAAAGCGCACTCCACAAAAAAAGGGGACAAAACTGAACGAAATAATTACAGGGGTATCTCACTCGTACCGGTCACATATAAAATCCTATCAAAAGTTCTCACGAATAGGTTAAAAGAACAGGCTGACCCACAAATAGGAGAATACCAGGCTGGTTTTCGCAAGGGACGATCAGGCATAGAGCAGATCTGGAATCTGAAAATGATTCTCCAGATGAGAAAGACCCAAAACACAGTGGTGACTTTTGTAGATTTTAAAAAGGCCTACGACTCAATAGAGTAGTGCTCTGCAAGACGCCGGAAGAATTCAGTATTGACAGAAAGACAAGAGCAATCATTCGGGAAACATTAACTGACACAGTCTCCAAGGTTAAATTTATGGGGGATATCTCGGAACCATTTGAAATCCAAACTGGAGTGCGACAGGGTGACGGACTTTCACCATTACTCTTTAATATCATTCTTGAACAAGTTATCAGGACATGGGAAAAAGAAGTCAAAGGAATCCAAATTGGCATTAGAAAAGATAGATCCAATGTGAAATGTTTAGCTTTTGCGGATGACCTTGCAATCCTCACAAATAATAGAAGAGTAGCCACTAACGCCATAGAGAAGTTACACGAAATTGCACAAAGAACTGGCCTGCAAATCTAATATGAGAAAACCCGGTACATAGAAAGAGTGCCACAAGACAAATTGCCTATTGCGACGACCCATGGGAAAATCGTACAAGTACCACATTTTAAGTACCTGGGAGAAATCATCCAGCCATCAGGGATCAACCTAAAGGGCAATCAGGAAAGAATAAAAAAACTACAGAAAGCATATAAAATGACGTGGAATTATTATAACAAAAAGTCCATATCCATCAGCGCAAAATTGATGCACTACAACACTGTCATACTTCCGGAGGCACTGTATGCATCTGAAACACAAATAGGTGGGCAAACTAAAATCATAGAAATAGAGAAACAAGAAAGGAAAATTCTCAGGAAAATTTTTGGCCGTATACAAGAGCAAGGAATCTGGAAGATGAGACCAACATCACAATTATATAAATAAACAGACAAGATTACGGATACAATAAGGAAAAGAAGAATGCAGTTCTACGGACATATCCACAGGACGAATGAAAACAGAATTTGAAAGCGAATTCTTTAAGTCATCAACTCAGGCAGGGGAAGAAACTAAATGGATAAAAGAAGTTGAAGAGGATCTCAGACGAGCACACAACAGTAAACTATGCAGAAAATAGAACTGAATTCAGGAACACCATCAAAAAACATAAGTTTGACACCACAACACAGAAGAGACCAGGATGCAAATGGACAGCGGAGCGAAAGAAACAACACAGTGGAAACATGAAGAAAATTTGGGCTCAGAAGAAACATAAACAATCATAAAGGAATTCAAGTTCAAACGCTCTCTTAAATGGGAATAATCGATGATAATAATAATAATAATAATAATTGTTTTGCTCAGAATATAGGTCGCTGCCAAGCTTTATTAAATTCTATCCGGACGTCTGACAGTAGTTGAAACCAGGGCATTGTCTGGGATTGTTCCGGATTGCCGGTAACCGTAGTACTTCGTTCCACGAGAGTATTATGTGGACACATGCGTCGGTATAGACGCGATCGTTGAAATTTCTGGGACTCACGATTTGGAGCGACGTCGCGCGTGACAAGACTTTGTTTGCGCGGCCAGCGGCGACTGACCTGTAGGCGGCGGCAGGGCTTGTAGCCGTCGGTGGACTTGTAGCGGCCCATGGTGTCCGGCGTAGCTCGCGCTGCGGCAGCCGCGGTCGCACTGACGCGCCGCCAGCTGCGCGGCCGGCCGGCCAGCCAGTCAGTCACTTCCCCCACCACCGCCGCCCGCCACCACGCGGCCGCCTGCCCTACGTCAGAGCCGAACGTCCTTCCCGCGTCCGTCAGACGACACTCGGCGGCGCGCCGGCCGGCCGGACACACCCTCGTGGTGACTGCAGCCTGGCCGCGCCTCAGCATGTCTGTACCGTAAGCTGCGGCTCGCACTGCTGAAGGCTGCCACTCGCGCGCCAACTTAGCGCGGCCGACCGACCGAACAGTTTTGTAGCTGCCTCCACACGTCACGAGCGATTGCACTCAGCGCTGTGATTTATGTTCATCGCATATATTCTACGAGATCCCACTTGGTTTTGTACAGAAACGGGACTTTGTCTTGGTTGACATATATATATATATATATATATGCTGTGGGCAAAGAAGTGGCTGATGCAACGAAAGAAATTTACCCACGTCCTGTCGCAGGCGAAATACCATCAGACTTCAAGATGAATGTAATGATTCCAGGACCAAAGAAAGCAGGTGCTGATAGGTGTGAAAATTATCGAACTATCAGCTTAATAAATAATACCAACACGAATTCTTGCAAAACACTACCACGATTTCTTTATAGACGAATGGAACAACAGGTAGAAGCCTACCTCGGGTACGATAAGTTTGGATTCCGTAGAAATGTTGGAACACCCGGGATAATACTGACCCTACGACTTATCTTCGAAGATAAATTAAAAAAAAAAAGACAAACCTACGTTTCTAGCATTTGTAGACTTAGAGAAACCTTGGACAATGTTGACTGCAATATTTTTCTTTTTAAAATTCAGTCTTGATCGCACCACGTATGCTACAAGAACATAGGTGACCGGTTTCGATCATATCACATGACCATCATAAGACCTGTAATTTAATTTGGAAAGTAATAGAAACCTTACTAGATTGACAAAATACGACAAAATGCTTATAAGCATAAAATACAATAAGACTTGATATACCCATGGCATCCTTCGAAGGTGGTAGGTGGAGCACTCTTCTCAGCTGCTGTGATGTCAACTGGTGCCAGCAAGTGACGGCCATACGCTTAAATAGGAAATTTTTTAAACATTTTTTGATCGCTGTTCCAAAAATGTTTATTAAAATTGACTGGAATACTCTGAAATTCTGAATGTGATTTATACTTGACTGAGGAAATGCGTAAATGATAAAGCGAAATAAATTAAACAAAATATTCGTGTAAACGTTATTATTTACATACTTAGCATAAAAGATGCCCTGTAGGTTTCATAAAATCTTTTCGAATTCAATGAAGAAAGACTATACACGGCGGTGGCGCACATTATCTAACAAATACAACACATACCTTAGAAATGAAGCAGTTAGAACCGAAAAAAAGTCCCACGCTTTGCTTTTCACACAACAGCGCTTCGATACAGATTTTTTTTTACACATACCAATGAAGTAAGTACGTTTAATTAAATAAGGTGTATTACATGTCGATATTTCGGTTTTTACATTTCATTTCAGACAACTATCGAAAATAAAACCTGAAAACAGAAATGCAGAAGATCGTCGAACTTTTATTCTCTCTTTGTGTCACACGAAACCTTTATGGCAACTTTAAAAAACGAAAAACTGCTTCATTTCTTGCGTCAATATTGCTGTACTTGTCAGGTGACGTGTCCCACAAACATCTGCACTCTTGAAAGTTCTCCAGAAACTCTGCTCTTTAAAGTTTCGTCCGCCTCGCACCTTGTTGTGGTTAACAGGACAGCATTTAATCCCACATGCAGTGACGAAAGACGAACTTTTATCGGACGGGGGGCGGTCGGCTGTGAAACGGTTCTACCCGCCCGAGACCCCGACAGGAAACATTTGTAGGTCGGTCCTTCGAAACGCCTACAGACGTCCAATTTGTCTGTCCGTCGGGGGTCTTTCTTTTTCAGCTATCCGTCGTCACTGTTACGTAATTAATGTTTCCAAAGAAAGTTACACATCACCGAACACAAATGGCAGAATAACACTGACAAATAACTGCCTCGGTTTTGGTACTAGCAGATAAAAATTTTGGGTCATTAACTTTTTAACCAGTTTAGGTGTACAGACTGATGTTTTGAAATCGCGTTCGAATCCAGCAGTGTTGTGTGAAAGTGTAGACTCTTTAGCAGCACACTGCAGATCACAATCCCCCCCCCCCCCCCCCCCTAAATCTCTTATGGTTAGTGAAGCAGCACCTTTAATAGCACTCTTGTGTTTTGCTGTCTTCAATATCACCCTTTCCCATATGCGCTACAGAAAATTCTCCAATACACAGTGTGCGATAAAGACGTTAATTGTTACTCTCAGCCGGCCGGTGTGGCCATGCGGTTCTAGGCGCTTCAGTCCGGAACCGCGCTGCTGCTACGGTCGCAGGTTCGAATCCTGCCACGGGCATGGATGTTTGTGTTGTCCTTAGGTTAGTTAGGTTTAAGTAGTTCTAAGTCTAGGGGACTGATGACCTTAGATGTTAAGTTCCATAGTGTTCACAGCTACTAGAACCACTTGTTACTCTCATTATACTGTTTCAAAAGTTTCCTGTTGCAGGTTATCATTAAATACAGACTTTATTTTGCCCATTGCTAAACGTTACTGCCACCCTACAGCTCAAGAGCCACGGAATTTTTAGAGCCGGTATTCTTAGATGTGTGGGCCGACGCAAACCAGATCAACTGGAGACGTCAAATGCTTTCTTACTTTAATTGACAACTATTCCAGGAAGGTATTGATATACACGAGGTGTGGCTATAAAATAAGTGTGGCTACCAAATAGCGGGACTACGAGTATTGCTGTAAAACATTTTATTTCAAAAATAAAATATTGCCACCCTCGATACGCTCCCCTGCTCTCTTCCTACAAAGCTCCACGCGAATTTTCCACTGATGGAAACAGTGCTGGAGGTCTTCCTCTGTGAGATCCTTGATGTCGCGAGCTGCTTTTTGTTTCAATGCTTCAGCGGACTGGAATCTTGTTCCTTTAATGTCCTGTATATTTGATTTTGGGGAGTAGATAAGCTATATGGTGCTACGTCAGGTGGACAAGTCGGGTGGTCTAACGCTGGAATGCTATACATCGCTAGAAACCTCGTAACAGGCGATGGGGTGTCTTGATGCACTACCCATGATTTATGGTTTCACAATTCGTGTCGGTTTTTTTCTTATTTTCTGACGGAGTTGATCAGAAACCTCAAGGTAATGTTGATTAATAGTCTGACCTTCAGGAACCCAGTGATGGTAAACAATTCCATGAATACCGGAAAAAAACAACCATCACCGCTTTGAATCTTGACTTGCTCATCGAGCTTTTTTCCTCTCTCGGTGACGTTGGGCTCTTGCAGTGCGCTGTTTGGCGCTTAGTTTCTGGATCATAAGTGAAAAACCAAGATTCGTCACATGTTATCACCCTTTCCAAGTAAGTATGGTCATTTTCAGGGATATTCAATGTCAGTACAAACATTGTCACGAGCTTCTTTTTTTTTTCATCGTGAGAATTTTCTGCAGCACTTTCACTCATGTTAAATAGGTCACGTAAAGTTGCGCACTCGTTCTCAATTCCTACAGTTTCAGCAACTTAGCGAGTACTCAGCCTACTTTTTCGAAATTTTCATCCGTTTTTCATGTTTAACGCGTCTCGAGTGTGAGTTATTTTCATCCTCATCTCCGAAATGCTTGAACCACTCAAAAACTCTCATACATGACGAGTAGTCTTTGCCATACTCTTATTTTCGCAAAAGATAGGTTTCAGTACCAGTTTTTCCAAGTTTCATGTGAAACCGCTACAATTCGTTGATCTATTAATACACTTATCATATTTCCCGCAAAACAGATTAACAGCTCTTACACAAATGAAGGCGAAGGCCATGCTGATTTGTCTACCAGGGATGCCGCATTCGACAAAGAAGGCTTCACACTTGAAAGCTATTTGTCGTTCATCTCTGGCGCATGGCTACTTGCTCTCTGACACCATCAGTCCCGTTACTTTATAGCCACACCTCACACTCTCAGAAACAAAATCAGGTACCACAGCCAATTTACGTCTTTAAAAATCTGGTTGAAAGGCAGAATGGAAATAGACTCTGTACTGTACGCACCGATAATGGCAGAGAATATGTGAATGATAATCATTTAAACTTTTTCATTGAATAAAAGATCCGAATCCGCCGTATACACCAGAACAAAACAGAGTAGCTGAATTTTATAATCGTACAATAGTAGAAAAAGCAAGACGTCTCCTAGACGAAGCATATTTGCCAAACTAATTCTTGGCAGAAGCAGTCTCCGTTGCATTCTAATTAACAGATCTGCATCTAAGGCACTAAAGGATGAGACTCAAGAAAAACCTTGGACAAACAACAAGTCGGATCTTAGACATCTCGTAATATTTGTAAACGAGGCCTACGTCCACATTCTGAGAGCCAACCGACAAAAACGGGTCAAAAAAGAGTATTGCGTATGTTTAGGCAGGACAGAGAAGATTCAAAAGCATACAGGCTATTTGAATCCAATTACCAGAGAATCATAAAATTAAGGGACTTTGTTTTTTAAGAAGCTGTTAAAAAGCATAAGGAAGAAACAGAGTCACAAAAACGAGGTTGATTTTTTATCCCAGTCAGAGAACAGAAACATAATGAAAGAGCGAAAAAATGCTCATATCGGAACACAAAAAAGCGCTTATGCTGCTGTTTATTAAAAGACTGACTGAAAAAAAATGTGTGTGAAAACTCATGGGACTTAACTGCTAAGGTCATCAGTCCCTAAGCTTACACACTACTTAACCTAAATCATCCTAAGGACAAACACACACCCATGCCCGAGGGAGGACTCGAACCTCCGCCGGGACCAGCCGCACAGTCCATGACTGCAGCGCCGGAGACCGCTCGGCTAATCCCGCGCGGCGACTGACTGAAAAGTGGGATACCAGCTGACTCAAACTACCTTCCTCAGCACCTTTAAAAATATGATTCTAATCTTTCACTCCCGCAAGCTCCCCTAACTGTAACTCGCTGACACTCGCTCTAGTCCATCACTGTAAATGGCTCATACCCATCCACCCTCACTCACCCGTCTTCACTCGCTCATCCAGCCCCACCCATCGTCATTATCTCTTTGTGTCTCTCTGTCATTCTCTCCTGTTGTCTCCTCCGTTCCGTCCTACTAATACCGCCTCCTCTCTCTTCTCCTCTGTCACTGCCACTACCTCATTCAGTCCTTCCTACTGCCGCTGTGTCCTCTCACAGTCACTATTCTTCTCTTCCTCACTGACTCCGCCTCTCATTATCGCTGGCTCTCGCACAGTCCCACTTCCTCCTTCTCTTTATCTCTCTCCCACTGCCGCTGTGTCCTGCAGTCTTTTTTAGTACTGTTCAGTCACTATCAACTACGCTCCACTGCCATTGTGTCTCTGCCTCTCTCTCATACTGCCGTTGTTTCCTTCGATCTTTCTATACCACGCGCACTGTCTACTATCTTCCAGTATTTATTACTTTGCCATTTCCACTGGCTCCTTCTGTCTCAGCATAAATAAGCGCGAATATGTTCGTTTGCCAGAATTGTTGAAGGTACTGAGGAAGATAAAATGATGGAGCTGGTATCCCACTTTACAATCAGCCTCTTTTAATAAACAGCAGCATATCAGTTTTTTTCGTTCTCCGATACGAGTATTTTTCCGCTCGTTCCCTTCTTTTCCCTGCTTTAGCATTGCATGCCACTCATGTGAATAGAAATTTATTGGTCGATAAACTTTTGATTGTTTACTTATGGTGAAATTAACGTAAGGCCCTGAACTCAGTATTTCAGGAGACTCTACGGCATCAAAGGGTAGACAGAGAAATATATCCATACCCCAAGAACGATCCTATTAGACTACTATGTGATAGCAAAACAGTAATTGACTTGTCTAAGGCTATTTATTAAAAGAGTCGGAGCAAACATACAGAGATTCAAGCTGCCACTTCATAAGAGAAAAAGCAGAGTGAGTTAAGTCACTGTGGAGCACATAATTTGAGACCAAATGCTCTAAGACATGATGACAAAACCTCTAGCAAAGCTTCGCCGTTAGCTGTTGCTACAAAACTTTGAACTTGCTATGTATTTTTTGTTTTGTTTCGTGATTTTAACGGGCATGACACTGTTGGGGGTGTGAGAATTTAGTTCCTATTACTTGTTTATTGATGTATTTTTTGCGTTGCTACGGTGTAACTATGGACGCACTAAGCCTTTATTCTATGTCATACACTGGCTGACAAACAAAGTGAAGTACTCGAAAGAGGAAGAGGAAACTAAATGAAACTTCACAAGTTGAGAGGGCACGTGATGTTATTTCAGTGATTACAAAGAACTTGACGGCATGAGCCCACTTATCATTATGACGTCACACCCCCTCTGGCCAAATACATACACCGATTCTGTTGGGGAGTGTGTCATAAACGCGATATATCCTCTCTAGGGGTAATCTGATCCACAGCTGTCGTAACTGGTCCTTGATAACATTCATACCGGCACTGGAACGGAGTTGACATTAAATTTTTTAAGTGGATTCATACTGTTCAGCATGTGTAAACAGATGTGCCTGTGTGTACCGTATTTGTATCACGCAATAAGCATCTGTGAGCAATATGTATATGGACAGGGCACTTTGGACAAGGTGCGATTGCAAACTTTTATGATACTCTTAAGTTTTATCCACTTGACATCTTGTGCATGACGCTCAGCGTAAAAGGAACAAGTTTTACTACAGCAAAACGTTTATGACCTGAAGATGAAAGGTAAAACTGCTGAAACCGGTTGTCTTGAATAAAAGATATTCTGTGCAATCTTGGCATTTCAGTTCCTTTTAAATCAGACGCCCTGCTAGTAAAATAACCTTTAAAGAGAGAACATTCCTCAGATCCATATTACTTGTCTCAAGGTTTAAGTAAGTCGAATTGACACGCACTGAATTTAAAGTCCAGGATTTCCTCATGCAGTGAGAGGATTTAATTTTAAGTTACATTTTGTTACAACAATTCTGAAGTAGCAAGTTTCAAAAAACAACGCTCGTACGACAAAAATTTCAAAACAAGTCTTAATGTCTACGTTAAATTCAATCAGTTTGAAAAGAACAAACTTAACGTCTAATGACTTAAAATCTGACGAGGCTAAATACACACTTTGCTACGCCAAAATTCTTTGATTTGAATTACTTTTAAAGGTTGTTGTTGTGGTCTTCAGTCCTGAGACTGGTTTGATGCAGCTCTCCATGCTACTCTATCCTGTGCAAGCTTCTTCATCTCCCAGTACCTACTGCAACCTACATCCTTCTGAATCTGCTTAGTGTATTCATCTCTTGGTCTCCCTCTACGATTTTTACCCTCCACGCTGCCCTCCAATGCTAAATTTGTGATCCCTTGATGCCTCAGAACATGTCCTACCAACCGATCCCTTCTTCTAGTCAAGTTATGCCACAAACTTCTCTTCTCCCCAATCCTATTCAACACCTCCTCATTAGTTATGTGATCTACCCATCTAATCTTCAGCATTCTTCTGTAGCACCACATTTCGAAAGCTTCTATTCTCTTCTTGTCCAAACTAGTTATCGTCCATGTTTCACTTCCATACATGGCTACACTCCATACAAATACTTTCAGAAACGACTTCCTGACAGTTAAGTCTATACTCGACGTTAACAAATTTCTCTTCTTCAGAAACGATTTCCTTCCCATTGCCAGTCTACATTTTATATCCTCTCTACTTCGACCATCATCAGTTATTTTGCTCCCCAAATAGCAAAACTCCTTTACTACTTTAAGTGTCTCATTTCCTAATCTAATTCCCTCAGCATCACCCGATTTAATTTGACTACATTCCATTATCCTCGTTTTGCTTTTGTTGATTTTCATCTTATATCCTCCTTTCAAGACACTGTCCATTCAATTCAACTGCTCTTCCAAGTCCTTTGCTGTCTCTGACAGAATTACAATGTCATCGGCAAACCTCAAAGTTTTTACTGCTTCTCCATGAATTTTAATACCTACTCCGAATTTTTCTTTTGCTTCCTTACTGCTTGCTCAATATACAGATTGAATAACATCGAGGAGAGGCTACAACCCTGTCTTACTCCCTTCCCAACCACTGCTTCCCTTTCATATCCCTCGACTCTTATAACTGCCATCTGGTTTCTGTACAAATTGTAAATAGCCTTTCGCTCCCTGTATTTTACCCCTACCACCTTCAGAATTTGAAAGAGAGTATTCCAGTTAACATTGTCAAAAGCTTTCTCTAAGTCTAAAAATGCTAGAAACGTAGGTTTGCCTTTCCTTAATCTTTCTTCTAAGATAAGTCGTAAGGTTAGTATTGCCTCACGTGTTCCAAAATTTCTGCGGAATCCAAACTGATCTTCCCCGAGGTCCGCTTCTACCAGTTTTTCCATTCGTCTGTAAAGAATTCGCGTTAGTATTTTGCAGCTGTGACTTATTAAACTGATAGTTCGGTAATTTTCACATCTGTCAACACCTGCTTTCTTTGGGATTGGAATTATTATATTCTTCTTGAAGTCTGAGGGTATTTCGCCTGTCTCATACATCTTGCTCATCAGATGGTAGAGTTTTGTCATGACTGGCTCCCCCAAAGCTGTCAGTAGTTCTAATGGAATGTTGCCTACTCCCGGGGCCTTGTTTCGACTCAGGTCTTTCAGCGCTCTGTCAAACTCTTCACGCAGTATCATATCTCCCATTTCATCTTCATCTACATCCTCTTCCATTTCCATAGTATTGTCCTCAAGAACATCGCCCTTGTATAGACCCTCTATATACTTCTTCCACCTTTCTGCTTTTCCTTCTTTGCTTAGAACTGGGTTTTCTTCTGAGCTCTTGATATTCATACAAGTGGTTCTCTTCTCTCCAAGGGTCTCTTTAATTTTCCTGTACGCAGTATCTATCTTACCCCTAGTGAGATAAGCCTCTACATCCTTACATTTGTCCTCTAGCCATCCCTGCTTAGCCATTTTGCACTTCCTGTCTATCTTATTTTTTAGACGTTTGTATTCCTTTTTGCATGCTTCATTTACTGAATTTTTATATTTTCTCCTTTCATCAATTAAATTCAATATTTCTTCTGTTACCCAAGGATTTCTATTAGCCCTCGTCTTTTTACCTACTTGATCGTCTGCTGCCTTCACTACTTCATGCCTCAGAGCTATCCATTCTTCTTCTACTGTATTTCTTTCCCCCATTCCTGTCAATTGTTCCCTTATGCTCTCCCTGAAACTCTCTACAACCTCTGGTTCTTTCAGTTTATCCAGGTCCCATCTCCTTAAATTCCCGCCTTTTTGCAGTTTCTTCAGTTTCAATCTGCCGTTCATAACCAATAGATTGTGGTCAGAATCCATATCTGCCCCTGGAAATGTCTTACAATTTAAAACCTGATTCCTAAATCTCTGTCTTACCATTATATGATCTATCTGATACCTTTTAGTATCTCCAGGATTCTTCCAGGTATACAACCTTCTTTTATGATTCTTGAACCAAGTGTTAGGTATGATTAAGTCATGCTCTGTGCAAAATTCTACAAGGCGGCTTCCTCTTTCATTTCTTCCCCCCAATCCATTTTAAAGGTAAAACAATTAATCAAAGGTAGCAGCAGCTTCTACAGATTGGAATGCAAGGTGCTTCTCGACGGTAACACATCAATCGCCGTGTCTCAGCTAAAGGGAACAGTAGCTTGACAGCGATAAACAATGACGTGAGCGGTTCTTGTTACTGCGACACACCAGAATTCCAATAATACGTACACACGGTGAACAGGTCTCCGTAATATGGCAGCTGAATATAATAAGATAACCTCGAACAGCACCTTATCTAGAACCTTCAGAGCTAGTGGTAAGTACAATCAAGTACAGCTCTGTCAAACCCGGACAAGAATTTAAACGCATTTCAACGGATCGCGCCCGTTGCAAAACAAATGTGACTTTAGGGTCCAGAGACGCTGCTTAAGTTTGTTTCAAGTTGACACCTAATCCGAACAGCTCACAGACACACGGAGCAGCTGAGCAAACGCTAACACCAGTAGTTACGTCACGGTGGAGTAAGCACGATTAGGAATGAACTAGGAATCACCGACCAACATCGTTATGAGCTTTAAACACAAATCCCCGCCAGAAGTAATGGCCGTGGTGCAACTCCATGAGTGCTGTTTCAAACCGCTCGTTTGGTAGAACCGTTATACAAGCAAAAGGACGGACTCCCAAGATCCTCAGGGGCGCCTTCAGCAGAACTCCACAGCCAAAGTGCTTCCCCAACTAAGCAATTACTGGTCATCCACGCGTTGCCGTGTCGATCCACTCTCGTGCTGCATCGAGTCCGAAGCAAAGATGTTCGATGTTAAAAGATCGATATTCGAGCCGACCAAGGCTCAACACTCGACACGAATAACAGTGATGCACTTTGGCGGCTGTTCTGTCTGTCACAGAGAACTGCATGTGTAATGATTTACACACCCAACGATGGTGTACTGACTTACATTGACATCCGACCATGTCTACTGCGTGTTTCATTTTTCTCGTCAAAGTAGCGTATATTGTACAGTTTTATCTTGTTTATGTATGTGCAGTAAATGTGATCGTTCCAATAAGATGCCACTAGTAAATTAACCTAATACAACTGGCGAGTCATTAATCGCCGACTGTGTAGTCAAACAGTCACGGATCTTTTCGCAAGAGTCTGTTGCGTTCTCTGCCTGGGACGCACGGCCGGTGAACACCTGTGTGTGTCTGCTGGTGCCGTAAAAAGGAGCACGTGGACGGGCAGTGCGTGACGCTACCGACAACACGGCGAGGCCAGAATAGCACGCGAGCTCTCCGCCTGCCACAACACGGCAAGGGCGCAGCTACTCAAAAGGAACTCGTTTATGACGCGAGTTGACTACAGGCCGCTTGGGAGTCAGTTTCTGGGTAAAACAACGAAAGGCCGTACGCGGCACTAACAGAAGAAACTTGTGAGTCTGAAAATCGTTCCAGCTGATCCCCCGTGCACGTCACGACTGCAGTCGCTCAGTTCCGAGACAACAATTGCGTTTTCGCGATTGCGAGAGGACGTCGTTTTATTGTTACACCAGCCGATCCGGCAATGCTTCGCAGTTGCTAAATGTGTTTCGGAATTCCCTTCTGGCCCCTCTCTCTGTCTATTCGTCCTCCCGCCTCTCTCTGTCCATCTCCACCTCCTCCTTCCTCATCTCGATGTCCACTTCGTCCCCTTCCCCACTGTCCATCTTCTCTCACCCCTCTCTTTGACTTTGAGCCTTCTTCATTGTTATATCAAATCCAGGTTCCATCTTTATATATATAATTCTACTGTACGTGTGTATGTCACTGAACTCTTCCTAAACGGCTGGACCGATTTGAATGAATTTTTTTGTATGCGTTTGGGTGGCAACCTGGATGGTTTGGATTCACAAATGATCCCTCCAGATGGCGCTGCAGTCGGTATCTAGGTTATTGATCCATACTGCAACTAAACAGGTGGATCGACTTGAATGAATTTTTGTGTATGCATTCAAGTGGGGGCCTGAAAAATTTACATTCTTAAATCAGCACGGTAGGTGGCGTTGCATTTTTGTGTGCAATATTGAGAGTATTATATTCACATAAAGTTACGTGCATAGAATTTCGTTTATTTTTCGACATTATAATTTGAGTGTATTATATTATGTGTGTTTCGTTATTTTGACATTTTCATTTTTTTACGGTGTCTTTTGATATTTCAGGTGTCGCATTTCAGTGAATATTAAGTGTATTATACCCACATATAAGTTACGTACATAAAACAATGCCATGTCATCGTGGACGAGGAGGAAAAATTGGTCGACGGACTCGGAATTCACAATTAGTCCAGAGCCGTCGGTTAAATAGATCAGTAGAAGATCAAGTGACGGACAATGAAAGTTTAAGAACCAGGCTGCAATCAGACGTGCTAACGAAAGTCAAGAGCAACGCAACGAACGCCTTCGAGCTAATGCATTGAAACAAAGGCTGGCCCGTCAACGAGTCACCGACACATTCAGAACACGTGAACAACAGCGTTTGCAAGTGTATCGCACATTGACACGTGCATCACTTCTTCGCCTTGCGTTTGAATATGAGTCGGACATCGACTATTCGTCACATTCACAATGCCAACACTGTCATGCCCTCAAATACAAAGGTGAATCTGCCGGTTTCTGCTGCGCGTCTGGAAAAGTTGTATTGCCACCATTGAATTCGCCGCCGGAACCATTCAATTCATGCTTTCAAGTGACATCATTTGTGAGCAACAAAAATCGTTCAGAATGAGGATGGTCGCAATTTTCACTCAACGTTTAAGATTCGGGGCCAAGTGTATCATCAAATTGGTTCTTTAATGCCGATGCCTGATACCGATTCAAAATTTCTGCAAATCTACTTCATGGGTGATCAGGAGCAGCAAATAAACGCACGCTGCCAGTAGAACCATATCGAGCATATGGAGGAGTGAGAAATTGTGGGTATTTTAGAACCGTTTTTACAGAATCACAACCAGTTGGTCCAGTTGTTCAATACCGTTTCAAACAGAGTGCAAAACGACTACTATACAGCAGACAAAGTACCAGCTGGGCAGCACGCGGGCGGATATAATGCACCGACCATTAATGAAGTTGCAGTTGCTATGGTTGGCGACGCATTTGAACGTCGAGATATACGAATCCAATGCAGAGATAACACAGTGCATACGATTGAAGACAGTCATCGCTGTTACGCCGCTTTGCAATATCCATTGATATTTTGGGAAGAAGGAGAAGATGGGTATCATTTAAATATCAAACAAAAAAATGCAGGATAACGTCTGTCGGGTCCACTAGTAGTAGTATTTTAATCATAACCCAGTAAGCCATAAGCACAGCTTTCCTGTTTCTTGTAAAAATCGATTCCGAGGAAGGAAAACAAAACAACACACTGTTGTGTATACAATGTTTTAAAATTATAAACAGCCGACCAGTTGCAATGGATAAAGAATTCTTTACCTACGTTTCGACAAATATAAATTTGTCTTCTTCAGAAGGTAGCAATTTTACATTAGTAAGGACTAATGTACCATCGCCGTTTTTACAAATGTCGGCGTAGATCCATTCCATTTTTGACAAATGGATCTATGCCGACATTTATAAAAACGGCGATGGTACATTAGTCCTTACTAATGTAAAATTGCTAACTTCTGAAGAAGACAAATTTATATTTGTCGAAACCTAGGTAAAGAATTCTTTATCCACTGCAACTGGTCGGCTGTTTATAATTTTATTACGTGGAACCGTTGCTGTTGTGCATATTGAGACAAAATAGATATGGGAGAAATTACGAGGGTAGTTTGGAAAGTTCTCGGAATCACCACGAGAGGTCAGCGCTGGCGCAACGAGTTGTTGACGTGATATTCATTGGACTGTTACCTGTAAACACGTGCCACGTCAGAGGTCTTGGAAGGGAGCTGTGAAAGTGACGTGGCTCTGTTGTCGTTCCCGCGTAGTGATTTGCAAAAATGAAAAAAATCGAGATTCGAACAGTGATTAAGTACTTCGTAAAGAAATTTATGAAAGCAAAGGACATCATGCCGATTTCCAGAATACACTGGGGGACTCTACTACTTCAAATGCAACTGTTGCCAAGTGGACAAATGAATTTACATTTGGTCGGGAGGGCTTAGATGATGACACGAGCAGTGGGCGGCCAAGGTGTACAAATGCTTCAAATGGCTCTGAGCACTATGGGACTTAACTTCTGTGGTCATCAGTCCCCTAGAACTTAGAACTACTTAAACCTAACTAAGCTAACAACATCATACACATTCATGCCCGAGGCAGGATGCGAACCTGCGACCGTAGCGGTCGCGCGGCTCCAGACTGTAACGCCTAGAACCGCTCGGCCACCCCGGCGGCGGCCAAGGTGTGTCACCACTCCAGAAATCACTGCAAAAGTGCACAAAATGGTCACGGAGGATCGCCGATTGAAAGTGCATGAAGTTGCTGATGCTTGCGAGATATCATCTGAAAGGCTATATCGCATTTTAATTGAAGAATTAGAAATGAAAAATTATCTATAAGATGGGTATCGCGACTCTTGATGCTGGATCAAAAACGCATGACAATGGAGATATTGGGACAATGTTTGGACCGCTTTAGGAGAAACGAACAAGATTTTTTTGTTCCGATTTGTGACCACAGACTCCAGAGACAAATCAACAGTCAAAGCAGTGGAAACATGCTGATTCACCACCACCAAAGAAAGCAAAGACAATTCCTTCGGCGGGAAAAGTCATGGCTTCAGTGTTCTGGGATGCGAAGGGGATGCTGTCTGTAGATTATATCCCCACTGGGCAAACAATTACTGGAGAACACTGTGCTAACCTCCTGAACAAATTGCAACAAACGATACGCAAAAAAGGCCAGGTTTAGCACGGAAGAAAGTCATGTTCCATCAAGACAATGCGTGCCCACACACATGTGCCGTCGCCATTGCAAAATTACACGAATAATAAATTGTTGCCACACCCGCCTTACTCACCTGATATGGCTCCGTCAGACTTCCATCTCTTCCCAGAACTGAACATTTTTCTTGGTGGATTCACTTCCAAAGAAGACTTGATACCCAGAATTGACAACTATTTTGCAAGCCTGGAGGAAACTCATTTTCGAGATGGGATCAAGGCACTGGAACATCGTTGGATCAAGTGCATTAATCTACAAGGAGACTACATTGAAAAACAAAAAAAGTTACCGTGATGTAAGTACTTTTTTTACTTATTCCGTTCCGAGAACGGTTCAAACCACTCTCGTATTTGTCTATTGTAGTTAAAACTGACTGCGAGAAAGAAAAGAAAACTACTCATTTTCACCGCGGAGCATAGCACATTTTCTTTCTTGAGGTTTTAAAAGAAAACCTGTAAATTGTTGTTTAAAAAATATAGGGTCTAACAAAAACAGTAAACCGATTTGGCACGTCTATATTTCTGAAACTAATAAACAAATACAATGAATTTTGGTTTTTGATGAATGGGAAACTGAAAAGTTTTTTTTTTTCATACCTTCTCGAAGGTGGTAAATATGCCCCCTTGAGGTGAACGGCATATGACAATGCGGTATTCAAATTGTGGCCACACTGCAGCGAGCAGTCTTGAATTACAGCTTCCACAGCTGCTGTTATGCGATGTCTCAGTTGATTCATTGTTGTTGGAGACGGAAGCACATAATCAGTCTTTTATAAACTCCCACAAGAAATAACCACATACAGTCAGGTCTGGTGACCTTGGAGGCCAGTATCGTAAGGCTGAATCATTTGGTCCAGTGCGACTGATCCGTCGTTCAGTAATCCTTTGATTTCAAAATTCCCGCACTTCCAGATGCCTGCGAGGCGGTGCCCCATCCTCTTGGTAAATGACGTCTTTCGAATCAGTCCCCTACCGTGGGAAAAGAAAGTTCTCAAGCATACCGAGGTACACCGAAGAGCCGAAGAAACCGTGTAGTGCCCCCGCGAGCACGCAGAAGAACCGCACCTCGACGAAGTCAGAAGTTGTGCTTGAGGGAACTGACACCAGGGATTCTGCAGGTAGCATGCCTACAGCAGTTTCTTCGGCGCTCCAGTGTATGTGCTTCCTGTAACAGTGTTCTCGGCAACGAAAAATGGACCTTACACCTTTTCCCGTGAAACTGCACAAAATACATTAAATTTTGGAGAGTCCAACTCATGTTGTACAAATGGTTCAAATGGCTCTGAGCACTATGGGACTTAACATATGTGGTCATCAGTCCACTAGAGCTTAGAACTACTTAAACCTAACTAACCCAAGGACATCACACACATCCATGCCCGAGGCAGGATTCGAACCTGCGACCGTAGCAGTCGCGCGGTTCCGGACTGAGCGCCTAGAACCGCTAGACCACCGCGGCCGGCTCATGTTGTACAACTTCATATGATTGCTCCGTACCCCATATTCTCACATTATGACGGTTCATCTTTCCATTTACATGGACTGTTGCCTCATCACGAAACACTAAACGTGGAAGAAAACTGTCGTCTTCCATCTTGCCAAGAACGAAATTATAGGACTCCATATGATACTGTTTGTCACCTTCACGAAGAGCTTGCAGTAGCTGAATTCTATATGGCTTCACTTGTAAACGTTGACGCAACACACGCCAGACAGACATCGGTGGCATGTTGAGCTGCTAACGGATTTCTGTGGACTCCTTGTGAAACTATGGTGGATACCTTCGACGTCTGTGTCAGACACACGGAGACGGCCCGGCGATTTGCCTTTCCACAAACAACCCGTTCCTCGGAATTGTTCATGCCATCGTCTAAAGCTCTGTGCTGTAGGAAGAACCACGCGATACCTAGTACGGAAGTCACGCTGAACAGTTATTACTGACCCGCACTGCGCAAAACGTAGAGTGTCCACTGTCAGTGAGATAGCACACGCTGGATAGGCAGAGGGCTCACGTCAAATCGCGAAGCCAGTAGGTATTTTGCAGGTGATGTGTAATTAACGAATATATCTGACATTGACAGAAAAGGAGAAAGCGGTCGTAAGCAGTTAATAAAATGTAACATTATCAATATTTTAAAAAATTATATATAAAACATTTAAAAATTTTCAAAAAACTTCTATAAATTGTCTCGCTTGCACGTAACATTAAAAATTTTTCACGAAGTGATGACCAGTTTCGGTAGCTTAATTACTATCTTCAGACGTGAAAACGGACAAACCAAAAGAAAAAATGCCTTAAGTAACAATTTTTGAAAAACTGCTTTCGGCTTACTTTGCAAAGAAAGTACAGGGAATTGAAAATCCTGAAGAGCGTGAGTAGATCCGAAAGCACAACTGTGATACTGCTGGCACACAACTCTACAGCAAACTGTCGGTCAAATTGAACACAGAGCTCGCACTGGGCACGGCCGATGCGCAGACTCTCTTTACAGGTGGGTTGTTACAGAGTCTCCGGTTTGTGTCTGTGGGGCTGCGAACCAGACAATCAAACACAGTAGAGGTGAATGCCACTCGCGTTCCTACCACGGGAAACCTGATGATACGGCTCTTTATGGATTAGGGACCTAGAAATTGATATTTAGTTTTATATGTATTTTTGTTTTTTCATATGCCTGCATATAGTATTACTGATGTCATATACATGTAATTTTAAACTGCATGTGAGCCATACGAATGAATAAATAAATAGACAGGGGATTACCATACCACACGTAGTTTTATAAACGTAACTCTGTTATTTACATGAATGCGTGGTGTCTGTTCCTTCGGACAAGAACAGACAGCACGAGGAATCCGCAGCTGTGATACAGTACGCGTAAATTTCGGACATAACCGAAAGAACAGAGACCACGCCTTCGTATAATTGATTCGCCTGGATGACTAATGGCTCTCCCTTCTTAAGTGCGGATGCAGAAGTACGTCCCACCTCCTGCGGGAATCTCAGAGTAGCGCGCATGCAGGAAATGACCTAGGGATGCGTGGCGCCCGGTGGGAATGTGGGCCGGCCGCGTGCCTAGGTACTCCACGCAGGTGCGCTAGCAGCCTGTCGGTTGTTAACGCACCCGCCTACTAAACAGGAGATTCCGCGATCGAATGCCGGTCCGGTACACGTTTCTACTCGTCGCCGCTGATTTCGAGTACTGTCCCGATGCAGCCTGGCATCAGTAATCCCTTCCCTTTAATTCCTTTCTCCTCTCCTCCCTGCCACTTCCACCTTCGATTTGCATAAAATGTGTTATGTACAACCTAAGACGAAAGTAATGGCAAATATATTATGTACTAGCAAACTGAAGCCAGGATGGTAGGTATTCAGAGAGCGCACAGGATAAGGTAATGATTGTGGATGGGGCCGTAAACAGTTGCTGTGAGTTGCACAATCAAACAAGCAACTTTATTTTTCCAAGAACCACTCATTTACACATTGCTTTAAAAGATTACAACTAAACAATACGGCTGAAGGTCTAGTCGAAGAACTTGGCATACTTTCTGGGCTGAAGGCACAAAACCACACCAAAAACAAGAACGGCAGAAAGCCTGGTTTAGAAATCAAAAGCAATCAAAAATAGAAGCTAAATTTAAAAAAAAAGACATGCAATTGAAAACAATTAGCGGCTGAAGGCCTACGCTACAGGTCTGAAGGACAACTATAATTAAAATACATTAATAAACAGTTTTTCCAACCAAGAAATTTCTTTTTAAACTTACAACAGAACGGCCGAAAGCCTAATTAAAGAAATATTGACTCATTGCATGAATGAGGGCCACAAACAGATCTGAAACAACGGCTGAAGGCCACAAACAAATTAGAAACAATGGCTAAAGGCCTAGACAAGAAGTCAAACAATTTAAAATAAACCCGTTTCTACTTATAAAAAATTACCTTTAAAGAATAAACACGGCTGAAGGCCTTATTAAAAGGGGTTCACGTGAATCTTCGGCTGAAGGCAACACGTAACACATCAAACAACTAACGGCTCAGGGCCTCGATTACAAACAATTTCATACAGAACCAATTTTAAGGACAAAGATTTTTTTTTCTTTTTTAAATGAAATCAATCTTAAAAATTTTAATTTAACACGGCTGAAGGCTGAAGGCCTTTATGTAAAATTTAAAAAGAACTGAAGTAATACACGGCTGAAGGCCTCGCGCAATACTTCAAACTAAAACGAAACTCACAATCTCAAACAAACAGAACAAGCAGTGCTCAGAAGTGTTCCGAGGGTCGGCCTGAGAAGGTAGCTCAAACGTAACATAAGGTGAGACAGGCAGCCAAGTGTTGAAGTTCAGTAATCGGATGGCAACTCAAGCTAGGGACGGCCCAAGGACCGACCAACAATTTAACCAATTCCCTTCCGTCCGACCAGCGGCACAACGATGGAAAATATCGGCCGAGGTCGAGGGTACGACCATCTCTACGTCTTCAGAAATTGAGGTTTAAAAACAGCCAAGGGAACAATAACCACTCAGCAAATACGAACCAAACAACTTAGAAGGCTGTCGCACTACACTCCGTGCCAGACAGCATCAATACGACAAGGAAAGGGACACTGCAGGAAAAATACGCTAACGACCAGGGCAAGTAACTGGGGCATTAATGGCCACAGGGCAGAAAATACCGCTGGTGCACATCACTGGTAAGTAACAGTCAATTCAATAATTAATCACAATATAGGAAGATGGCTGCAAGATTTTGCTGAACCCAACACATCATATGTTGCTGCTAGCCCAAATGGCCCAGGGAGCAACAATCCGCAAATGAACGAAGAGATGTCACAGTAGTTGAGGCTTCGTAACAGGTTAACTGATCACTCAACTTCAGTGTCCAGGTTCGGTGGGCGACGAACTTTGTCGCTCTCGCAGCTAGCGCCTCACCATCCGACATCTCGTGCATGCCACCAGCGGTCCCGGCCTGGCCTCACACCATAGAGACTTCCTCGCTGCTCCGTCCCAACTGACTGACTACCACACACACCACCACCACCCGCAAATACTAGCCGTCACACCAAAGATAGTACGACAGAACTAGTACCGATAAGCGCTGCTGCTGCCACTGAAGGAGGCAAGCCAGCAACTTCATTACGCCAGTAAGTAAGGAAGAAACAAGACGCCACTCCATGTGACAAAATACCAAAGAACAAACGGCAGGAACGCCAGCAGCACACGGCTCACAAACGTTCAAAAATGGTTCAAATGGCTCTGAGCACTATGGGACTTAACATCTGTGGTCATCACAAACGTTCGTTTTAGGCTGTAAGTAACGAATTTTACCTGAAGATTTTAAAATAAGAATGTTGTGGGCGATGCAACGCTGCTATACACTGCTTGTTGCACTGATAATACAGTCTGATATGTTACTTTCTTGTAATTTTAACAGAAAACCAACTGCACTTTTTACATAACGTATTACTTTATTGTTATTTCGGATAATCTTACATGCTTTTAGGCCAACGGCCTTGCAGTGGTAACACCGGTTCCCGTCAGATCACTGAAGTTAAGCGCTGTTGTGCTTGGCCAGAGCCTGGATGGGTGACCGTCCTGGTCTGTCGAGCGCTGTTGGCAAGCGGGGTGCACTCAGCCCTTCTGAGGTCAATGGAGGAGATATCTGACTGAGGAGCAGCGACACCGGCCACGAAAACTGACTGTGGCCGGAGAGCTGTGTGCTGACCACGTGCCCCTCCGTGTTGTAACGTCTCGTAGCAAAACACATATTATACGTGGTAAAAAAAAGGAGAAAAGAATAATTGAACTGGATGATTGTAATTGCGTGGGCAACGATTGTGTGAACTTTATGTAATAAAATGAAAGCATTGTGTGTCATGTTTTGTTCTTGTATAGAATTATGTACTGATTTTTTTTTAAAGATAATATCTGTGCCGGCGGGTACTGAAACCGCCGCAGACGATACTTATTAAATATCAAACAAAGATGAGAATATGTAACAAGTATAAATAGGAGTGACCGAACATTAATTTCTCTGTCGTCTTCTTGGAGTTACGTGAGTAGGAAGAGCCTGTGACGTTATATTGTACGCTTGCGCAGCATTCTTTTGTCAAGATTGAGAGACGTACGCCATTACGTACTCATTGTAAAGGTGTGGAATAATTTAATCTGTTTAAATGTTTTGAATAGAGTTAGTTAGTGAAAACTTGCATTATGATTTGTAATAAGCTTGCCTGGTATTTTATCCCATCCTTTTAAGACATTTTCAGTTATTTAAATATTATTCGTGGTGCAGAGCTGCGCTACGAACGAACGAGCCGCAGCCGCGGCGCATTCCAACTCCATTACATGAAACCAATCATACCGCAAAGAAGCGGACAGGTAATAGTGAACTAAACTTATTTCTTTCAGCTTTCGGAATTGCAGGGTAGAGCAGCAGATTTTATGATTTGTTTTAGAGGTGGACGCGGGCTGACGATAATATATTATTAACAGTGCAAAAAGATAATTTACCTTCATAACATAAAAGAAATCTTGCTGTACGTAGTTCTGGTCTAGTCTGGCAAACCTTACAGTAAAAACATATTTTTCTATGATAATAGTCTCATGTTCTCGTGTTAGTCGTGGTACGTATTGGTGTTTTACTGTTAACAAAAATCCACTGCAAAATTTTGATGTTGAACAATCATTGCGTACTGTAACATCAGTATTGATAACGAAATAATTTTCATTAACCATTTCAATTACTGTAAAGTAAGGAAGATATGTTTAACTTTATAGCGAGTTACAGTAACGAAAAAATGTTCCTTTAGCAGGAAGCCAGATCCAGTATAATAAGAACATAATATATTTTGTTTTGTTGAAATTTAATGATCCAAATAAAGCCACAGCACAGCATCCCTAAAAAGTATTTCGGGGCTCTCTTCGTAGCAGCATATTTTATCTCATATATTAGTTGTTACGCGAGCAATAAAGCAAAGCAAAGAGAGAGTCAGCGAAAGTATCCGCCCCTCGTTGAGGATGACACGGTGGTCGGTCGATACCTTTGGGCCTTCTGTGGCCTGTTCAGGCGGAGTTATTGACTTTCATTCCGTCTGAATAATCTTATTGCTTTTATGCTCTGTTGAGTAAAAGCAAATACCTGTCACTTGTTTTGCTTTTTTCGTAGGCAGTTCGCGGTTACTGAATGTAACGAAAATAATTACGTAAACGTTTCATTGTATAAAAAAAAATTTTTTACAACGCTCTACAGGCCCTGTGTTTCAATTTATGTCACAAATAACGTGGTACATTCAACAAAAATGTCTTTTCTCCAAATATTTATTTCCTTGTACATTTTCGTTTGTAAGTTCATAATATATTTCCCTTTGATTTCCTATTAGGCAGAATATAACATATGTTAACTGACGATTTAAAATGAGATTCTTATGGACGATTCAACGGCGTCGTACAATGCTATTTGCATTTATAATATTACATGTGGTATGTTGAATCTCTATAAAAATTATTTAAGATTAAGCCAGTAGCAGTTTTTACAGAACTTGTCACTTATTTCCCTTTTTGTTCCTCTATTGTCAGATGTGAAGACCGTAGTTAACCTACCGAAACTGCTCATCACTTTGTAAAAATGTGATTGAGACAATATGTGGAAAATTTTTGAAATTTAAAAAAAATTATAGATACTTTTTAAGCTTTTCTAATTTTATATTTTATTGTTTAATTTACGGGATGGGCTTGATGAGTTCTGATTGAAGCCAATAAATTTCCTCTGTTTTCGTGGAAACTTGATATTTGGAATTTTGTGTGACTTTTTCCTGTTGAATTTGAACTTTTATCCTGTTGGTTGAGATTGTCAGCTTTACTTCCTAAGTGCCTGCTGAAGTTGATGTATGAGGTGTTAGTGCTGTACATCTTCCACTCCAGTGGTTGGACCTCAGAATCATTCTGAAAAATGGATTTCTAGGCACTTTTATTAGTTGTATAGAAGTAGCGAAGAGTTTAACCGAGGGTTTAACTGTGAGGTCGGTCGCCGGACATCCAGGATACGGTTTTTAGGCAGTTCTCCACATCCAATTAGGTAAATGCTAGGCTGGTACCCACGTCCCGTCTCAGTTACGCGATTTGCAAACATTTAGAAAACTTTCGCCCCCTCCCACTTGAATAACACTATATGCAGACAGTTGGGGTACACACATTCCATCCGGGGGCTAGTGACAGGAATGGCATACGGCCATCCCTTAAATTAACCGTGCTAAATCCGTTAACAACCTTACCGACCATGTACCGACGCAGGATAAACGTACAAGAAAGAAATAAGATTAATCGTGTAGTTGGTCTCGAGGGCTGTAAATCACAGTGTGTGTGTGTGTGTGGATTCAGACTGGGACCGCGAGAGTAATTGCGAGCGATGCTGCGAAAGCTCGGAGGACGGCGAAAGAAACTCTTCAAAAGATATTCAGTAAGTAACATGATAAAGGGATCTGTTCACCTTGTGCAAAGTAACATGGAAAAGAGCTATCATTCTCATAGCACGTTAATCTCGTTTGCTTGTGCCTTGAATTCGAAAAAAAAGACTCACTTTCAAATGACTACATTACACTGATAACACGAATTACTGACAACACGTCGCGTGATTTAAATAATGAAAACTGCACCCGTCACTTGTTTTTTCATGATTAGGACGACGCGTTTCGAGAATTTGTTCTCACTTGCAAGTACATTTGTCTACATTAATATTTTTGGTCGTGGCTGTACTACGCGTGTGTTTCTGTCTCGCTTTCGTCTTTTTGAGGTTATACTGCAATCGGAAAATCGGACATTATGAATCCTTGAGTGTTCTTAAATGCTAATGTTAGATATAGTACTTTTGTTGTCTACCTACAGGCATTGTGCCTCCTCCATCATACATAATACCACATATGCACAAAAATAATCATCACTTACACTGCTCGTTTTAGTTACTAATCAAAACATGCTACAAAAATATTACCACACTATGGCTTAACAAAGCGTTACAGTGTTTCTGGAACACTATGAGGTTGTCAATTATAAATAGCACTTCTAACATTCGGACTTGAAACCACATAAAGATTCATTTTGTTCGATTTTTCGATTACAGTATAACCTCAGAAAGATGCAAGAGGGGCAAAAACATCAAACATGCAAATATCACTAAAATATTCATGTAAATAAAAGAACTAGAAATTGAGAATACATTCCCATGAAAAAATAAGTAACTGGTGCAATTTTAGTTATTTAAATAATGAATTACACAGTTGCAGGCTTTGCAGAAACATCGAACATGACGCACGAAATTAACACGTTTCAGTTTTTAGTGCCACGGTGCCCTGCTACAAAACACAATTTTAAATAATAAAAGTGTGAAACAGAAAATAAGCTAACTGCTGAAATCGACTAATAAAACGCAGGATAGGTATATGGTTTTAGTACCTCCGGTGAAATATTCCTGTTTGTTTGCTTGAAAGGTTTATGTTTCCCTACAGTAAAATATTTGATATTCAGTCGGATTTCATTTCATCATTGGTATAAACGCTGAATAAAATTTTCGATGAAAAGCATTTGAAGATTTCACTCTACATAAATGAACCATAAACTTATGCTGTGAATTAAAATTGTCCAAGTACAAATACAGGACAACAAACACGGAATAATATCACAAAATCATAAGTAGAACCAAATAGCAATTTATCCATACGAAACTTCTGCTCCAAATAATTGTTTCTTACCTAACAAGAGAATAGCAAAAACCTGTAATATGGCAACTTATCTGGAATCATTATACAACGCATTTACTATATGCAAAAACCAAATGTGTATTACAGGCCACTGAAGATGCTTGACAAATAAAAGCAAGCGAAACGCATATGACACAAAATAAATAGCCTTTTATTTAGTTGCGTAGATGGGCCACGTATCCAAGAATATACATATGAGTAGTCACGCAACGACGGACAACATAAGAGACGACCATGTATCCCTTTCCGAGTGTGTAGGTAGTAGCCATAGTGGCTAGATCTGACGATGCAGGGTTGTGTAAAAGCGATGAAGACAAACTAAAAATGTGGTCGTGCACCATATTCTCATCGCAGTTGTGGTCATTCTTCCTTTATTGTTATCTTATTCTCAGACCAGCCTAGCAGCGGCATATAGGGCCTCATCAAACGAGGATATTTTTGTAAAATACAGAAGCCCAGCATTTCTTTTAAAAAGACAAAGTGCATTCTGGTGAACGTTATTAATTAAACTAAATAAAAAATAAGACTATTAGTTCAAGGTGTTAAGGAAATCCACACTGTCTATTAAAATACAAAAACTGGTTATAGTCTTTATAATAAGCACGAAACAGTTATATTCGCCACCTTAGCTTGTAGGAGCTGAGTAGTAACTGAGGAGGGTTCTCGTGGGAGAATGTTATGGAAATGATGTGTAGTGAAAAAGACGGGAAAGAGGAGAGAGAACCAAGCTGATGGAAAGGGAGGAAGGAAACAAGAGAAGGGAGGGTCTGACATGGAAACGAAAGGGAGTAGCCTGCTAAAGCTGCGAAAATAGATAGACCTCTCGACGCATTTCATGGTCACGTAGAGACAGGTGTTTACAGTTTCCTTGCGATACGAAATGGAGAGTGTGAAGGTATAAGTTTAGGGGGGAGGGGAGTGTAATGTCGTAGTGTAACTACAGAAGATTGCGAGGGTTGATACTAGTCAATGATGAAACGATATGGTGGTAGGTGTCAAGTTTTCGAGAAGTATAGGAAATGTAGAGGCGGTGAAGGTCTGTCATACATGATTCGAATAGGGGAGGGTGGACGGATGTAGAAATGGGAGAACAGCTCATGGCGTTCGAGGATTTGAAGGTAGCAGAAGTAGCTTGGTGGATCGAAAATCCGTGCACCATTGGCACTAAGTGAGGACAGAGCCCATTAAGGCTTCTAGATGCAGAGCATGGTGGGGGGCGCAATCCCCATGTTTGGCCAGCTAATATACTCTGAGGTGACCAAAGTCATGTATTATATCTGTGACACTCTCTCCCATATTTCGCGCTAATACAAACCTGCTGCCTTTCTTTGAACTTTTTCGATGTACTCCGTCTGTCCTATCTGGTCAGGACCCCACACTGCGCAGCAGTATTCTAAAAGAGGATGGACATGTGTAGTGTAGGCAGTCTCCTTAGTAGGTCTGTTACATTTTCTAAATGTCCTCCCAACAAAACGCAGTCTCTGGTTAGCCTTTCCCACAACATTTTCTATGTGTTCATTCCAATTTAAGTTGTTCGTAATTGTAATACCTGGGTATTTAGTTGAATTTATGGATTTTAGATTAGACTGATTTATCGTGTATCCGAAGTTTACGGGTTCCTTTTAGCACTCATGTGGATGACCTCACACTTTTCGTTATTTAGGGTCAACTGCCAGTTTTCGCACCATTCAGATACCTTTTCTAAATCTTTTTGCTGTTTGTTTTGATCTTCTGATGACTTGATTAGTCGATAAACGACAGCGTCATCTGCAAACAACCTATAAGACTACCTTCGGTTCTATCCCCTTTTTTAATGAAATGGATGAATTAGGGCAGTTTTCCAGTCCTCAGGTTATTTTCTCAGTTTGCCAGATACGTCCTATTAGCTGAGTGATCTCTTTTATAGTGTTACGATCAGCTGATTTTAGTAATTCTCCGATTATACCGTCTTCTCCGGATGCTTTATTGTTTTTAAGTCGGCGACACTTCGCTCTCAGCTCCAGGTTGTGATGGCTTCGGTTACACAGCTTGAGGCTGCAGTGGATGGGCACCACTGTTGTGGACCGGCTGTGGGGATAAAAAAAATGGCTCTGAGCACTATGCGACTTAACTTCTGTGGTCATTAGTCGCCTAGAACTTAGAACTAATTAAACCTAACTAACCTAAGGACATCACACACATCCATGCCCGAGGCAGGATTCGAACCTGCGACCGTAGCGGTCGCTCGGCTCCAGACTGTAGCGCCTAGAACCACACGGCCACTCTGGCCGGCGCCGTGGGAATCCAACGGAAGTCCAGCACGTCCAGTCCTCCCATCGGTCCTCACCGGTGGCCAACCCAGTTACTGCTCGCTCTGAGGCTGACCCCTCACCCCGTGGCGAAGCAGGCGGCGAAAGACTTCCCAGGCGGCCGCACGTAGGGCCTCCCCGGTTTGTCTGACAAACAGGTTCCAGGTGCTGTCTGTGGCTGACACTGTCGCTGAGCCAGATGCTGTCGCCCGTCCTGTTTCAGAGGAAACCAAGAGATTGGAATAATAGAGAATTGTGAAGGTGGTTCGATGAGCACTCTGCCAGGCACTTAAATGTGATTTGCAGGGTATCCATGTAGATGTAGATGTAGGTGTATAACACATTACGATCCTCTTCAGCTGTCGACGGTCTGTGTCAGTCAACGGCCGAGGTCAGCCTGTACGCTTTTGTGCTGTACGTGTCCCTTCGCGTTTCCACTTCACTATCACATCCGAAACAGTGGACCTAGGGATTTTTAGAAGTGTGGAAATCTTGGTTTCAGACATATGACACAAGTGACATCCAATCACCTGACCACGTTCGAAGTCCGTGAGTTCTGCGGAGCGCCCCATTCTGCTCTCTCACGATGTCTAATGACTGCTGAGGTCGCTGATATGGAGTACCTGGCAGTAGGTGGCAGCACAGTGCACCTCCCTCGGGCATGGGTGTGTGCGTTTGTCCTTAGGATAATTTAGCTTAAGTAGTGTGTAAGCTTAGGGATTGATGACCTTAGCAGTTAAGTCCCACAAGATTTCACACACATTTGAACATTTGACTTTAATTTACCCTTGATATGTTGGCGAAAATACATGTTGATTCCGGAGGTACGCATAAAATATCATCCAAAATTGTGCTAAACTCATTCTCTGAAAATTATTTCTAGCAGTTAGTTCGTGAGCCCACGCGAATAGTAAACGGTTGTGAAGACACACTTGACCTCTTAGCAGCAAATAATCCTCAATTAATAACGGGCATCAAAACCGATACAGGGATTAGTGAACACAGGGTTGTCGTAGCGGGATTGAATTTTGTAATCCCCAAATCCTCGAAAAATAAGGGAAAAATATACCTATTCAAAAAACCAGATAAAAATACACTTGACGCCTTCCTGAGAGACAATCTCCTCTCATACCAAACTGATAATATAAGTGTAGACCAGATGTGGCTTAAATTCAAAGAAATAGTATCGACGGCAATTGAGAGATTTATGCCAAACAAATTAACAAACGACGGAGCTGATCCTCCTTGGTACACAAACCGGGTTAGAGCACTGTTGCAGAAACAACGAAACAAACGTGCCAAATTTAAACAGACGCAAAATCCCCTAGACTGGCGATCTTTTACAGAAGCTCGAAATTTAGCGCGGACTTCAGTGCGAGATGCTTATAACAGTTTCCACAATGAAACTTTGTCTCGAAACCTGGCAGAAAATCCGAATAGATTTTGGTCGTATGTGAAGTATGTTAGCGACAATGGAGATACTACCGAAGACAGTGCGGCCAAAGCAGAGTTACTAAACACAGCCTTCCGAAATGCCTTCACAAAAGGAGACGACGTAAACATTCTAGAATCCGAATCAAGAACAGCTGCCAACATGAGTAACGTAGAAGTAAATATCCTCGGAAAGCTGCCAACATGAGTAACGTAGAAGTAAATATCCTCGGAATAGTGAAGCAACTTAAATTACTTAATAAAAGCAAGTCTTCTGGTCTAGACTGTATAGCACTTAGGTTCCTTTAGGAGTATGCTGATGCATTAGTTCCATACTTAACAATCATATACAACTGTTCGCTCGACGAAAGATCCGTACCCAAAGATTGGAAAGTTGGACAGGTCACACCAATATTCAAGAAAGGTAGTAGGAGTAATCCACTAAACTACATGCCCATATCGTTAACGTCGATATGTAGCAGGATTTTAGAACATTATTGTGTTCGAACATTATAAATTACCTAGAAGGAAACGGTCTATTGACACACAGTCAACATGGGTTTAAAAAACATCCTTCCTGTGGTAACATAACTAGCTCTTTATTCACATGAAGTGTTGAGTGCTATTGACAAGAAATTTCAGATCGAGTCCGTATGTCTGGATTTCCAGAAGGCTTCTGACACTGTACCACACAAGCGGCTCGTAGTGAAATTGCATGCTTATGGAATATTGTCTCAGTTATGTGACTGGATTTGCTATTTCCTGTCAGAGAGGTCACAGTTCGTAGTAAAACAGAAGTGATTTCAGGCGTTCCCCAAGGTAGTGTTATAGGATCTTTGCTGTTCCTTATCTATATAAACGATTTGGGAGACAATCTGAGAAGCCCTCTTCGGTTGTTTGCAGATGACGCTGTTGTTTATCGACTAATCAAGTCATCAGAAGATCAAAACAAACTGCAAAATGATTTAGAAAAAATATGTGAATGGTGCGAAAAGTGGCAGTTGACCCTAAATAACGAAAAGTGTGAGGTCATCCACATGAGTGCTAATAGGAACCCGTAAACTTCGGATAAACGATAAATCAGTCTAATCTAAAAGCCGTAAATTCAACTATATACCCAGGTATTACAATTACGAACAACTTAAATTGGAATGAACACAGAAAATGTTGTGGGAAAGGCTAACCAGAGACTGCGTTTTACTGGCAGGACACTTAGAAAATGTAACAGACCTACTAAGGAGACTGCCTACACTACGCTTGTCCGTCCTCTTTTGGAATACTGCTGCGCGGTGTGGGGTCCTTACCAGATAGGACAGACGGAGTACATCGAAAAAGTTCAAAGGAAGGCAGCACGTTTTGTATTAGCGCGAAATATGGAAGAGAGTGTCACAGAAATGATCCAGGATTCGGGCTGGACATCATTAAAAGAAAGGCGTTTTTCGTTGCGACGGAATCTTCTCACGAAATTCCAATCACCAACTTTCTCCTCCGAATGCGAAAATATTTTGTTGTCATCGACCTACATAGGGAGGAACGATCACCACGATAAAATAAGGGAAATCAGAGCTCGTATGGAAAGATATAGGTGTTCATTCTTTCCGCGCGCTATACGAGATTGGAATAATAGCGAATTGTGAAGCTGGTTCGATGAACACTCTGCCAGGCACTTAAATGTGATTTGCAGAGTATCCATGTAGATGTAGATGTATAACACACTACGATCCTCTTCAGCTGTCGACGGTCTGTGCCAGTCAACGGCCGAGGTCGGCCTGTACGCTTTTGTGCTGTACGTGTCCCTTCACGTTTCCACTTCACTATCACATCGGAAACAGTGGACCTAGGGATTTTTAGGAGTGTGGAAATCTTGGTTTCAGACATATGTCACAAGTGACACCCAATCACCCGACCACGTTCGAAGTCCGTGAGTTCTGCGGAGCGCCCCATTCTGCTCTCTCACGATGTCTAATGACTACTGAGGTCGCTGATATGGAGCACCTGGCAGTAGGTGGCAGCACAGTGCACCTAATATGAAAAACGTGTTTTTGGGGGTGTCCGAATACTTTTTATCACATAGTGTACAAGTGTGTGTGTGTGTGTGTGTGTGTGTGTGTGTGTGTTAGTAGGTAGGCAGGCATTATCGCCCTATCGTTGATACATAAGCAGATATTTTGCATTTACATTAGTGATTTGTGATTTGTAAATGGAACTGGTTCAGTTTGATGATGTGTGGGAGGAAGTACAGATCCGCCGGTAATCTGTCGACGATCACGCACTTGGCAAAAGTGAAAGCTTACAGCATACCGTGAGCTCGCAGAGAAGCATTCGCCGCTTGCGAGTCATTAGTGAGCGGTATGGATAATGTGAAAAGACAGCGAAACTGTCTTTTTGTGTGGACACCCATGACTCACACTGAGCAGTTGCGAGTTTGTCTGGGGCGCTCGGATATTCCGAATTTGGGTCTGTC
The DNA here is from genome assembly GCF_021461385.2 of Schistocerca piceifrons. Classification (NCBI taxonomy): domain Eukaryota; kingdom Metazoa; phylum Arthropoda; class Insecta; order Orthoptera; family Acrididae; genus Schistocerca; species Schistocerca piceifrons. Next base: position 7,299,990 of record NC_060145.1, read on the forward strand.
GACTGAGTAGATAAGGATCCGACGATTCTCAGAATTACTTGTCATGTTATGAAATCTTCTCAGGTTATCAGCCGAGTCGCGTCATTGCCTTTTTGCAACGTTTCAGTGGGTTCCCCTAATCATCATCTTCAGGCGAAGATTATGGATGCGGAGTCCATTAAAGCGTTGCAACAAGACGACGACGCCACTCGGCTGATAACTCGAGAAAATTTCATAGCTGAAATACCCAGAGAAAGCCTTCAACCACATAGTTGTATGTTTTTATTAGAACTCGATCTTCGAGGAAGCTTTGGGACCTATATTGCAACGCATTGTAGTGAATAATATGATACCGGTCATGAAAAATTAATCTTGAGGTGCTAATGTGCGTCAGAAAGTGGTCCTGAACAGTCGGTTTAGAGAGGTACGCTTTTACGCAAGTGTAGTCTCAAAACATGAGCTGCACTTTAATCATTCCATGAGCTGGCTTGTAAAACCATCTACATCTGTATCTACACGACTACTCTGGAATTCACAATTAAGTGCCTAGCAGAGGTTTCATGTAACCACCTTCATGCTATTTCTCCACCGTTCTACTCTCGAACAACGTGTGGAAAAAACGAACACATATATTTTCGTGCGAGCTCTGATTTCTCCTGCTTTGTTACAATGATCAGGTCTTCCTATCTGCGTAGGCGCCAACAAAACATTTTCGTGTTCGGAGGAGAAAGTTGGTAGTCAAAATTTCGTGAAAAGATTGTGCCACAACGGAAACCGCCTTACTTTTAACGATTGCCACGGAAAGTCGCGTATCAAATCCGTGACACTGTCTCCCGTGTTTCGTAATAATACAAAACGATCTGCCCTTCTTTAAGCTTTGTCGATGTTCTCCTTCAATCCTATCTTATGTGGATCCCACACCGCGCAGCAGTACTCCAGAAGAGAACGGATAAGCGCAGTGTAGGGGCAAATAAAAGTGACCCGCACGAGTGAGTACGACTGTACGTGGACGTACGCATACAACTACACCCCGCGACACGCTCACCATGTGTACGCCCATCACATGATCCACACCGGTTCAGAGTGTAGTGCGGGCTGTCAGTTCAAATGGTTCAAATGGCTCTGAGCACTATGGGACTTAACTTCTGAGGTCCTCAGTCCCCTAGAACTTAGAACTACTTAAACCTAACTAACCTAAGGACATCACACACCTCTATGCCCGAGTCAGGATTCGAACCTGCGACCGTAGCGGTCGCTCGGCTCCAGACTGTAGCGCCAAGAACCGCACGGCCACTCCGGCCGGGGGGGTGTCAGTATGAGTGGATCAGTGCAAATGGGATGACGATGATGATTGGTTTCTAGGCCGCTCAACTGCGCGGTCATCAGCACCCGTACACATTCCCAGTCTGTACACAGTCCAATCTAGCCCCGGGCAGAGAAAATCCTCAGCCCGGCCGGGAATCGTACCCTGTGATCCAGAGGTAGCAATGCTAGCCACTAGACCACGAGATACGGACCAGTGGAAACAGGACGATGGCGCTCTCAGTGGAGCAGCGGGCGTTCGTTGTGGTAAGTAACGTGGCAACAAAAGCGTGGAAATGGTGTAGTCAGTTGTTTGCTGAGAAGTTTAATGGTGTCAGTACCAGCAAAGAGTGCCATGCAACGCTTGGTCCGAAAATGCCGTCAGACAGGATCCGCTTTGAACAAGTCAAAAAAATTCTGAAACGTAACCATTCACCGGAAAATGTAGCTGCAGTTGAATAAAAAATGCTTCAGAGTGCTACCGAATCTACCCGACACCTGTTCAAGAGACCGGCATACCAAGTCGACCAAGCGGACGAATACTCCACCTCGAGCTGCACTTGCATCCCTGCCGAGTGTCTGTTGTTCATGAATTAAAACCAGCAGAAGCTCCTCAGTGGCTCCAGTTTCCTGAGTAGCTGATTATTGAGATAACAATGAATGGCTTGGACACGGATCTGTTCTTTATGTCTGATGAAACCCGGTTTCGTCTGAGTGGGTCTGTCAGCTCACCGGTTCTGGGCAACAGAGAATGCCCATAACTTCCGCGAAATACCATTACCTGACCTGAAGGTTGGAGTTCGGTCTGCAGTGTCTGCACACCACACTATTGGTCCCATCCTCTTTCAACAGACGCTGACTTCGGCGCTTTACATTGCCAGCGTTTTGAAACCATTTGTGGCAGCATTAACGGAGGAGGAAAAGACCCACAGTTACTTCCAGCAGGATGGAGCAACCGACCATACATGTGGCCAAACATTGGAGCACATTTACGTAAACTTCACGCCTGACAGACTTGCTAGCAGAGGTCAGTCTGGTCGTGGCCCTAGGTGGCCATCCAGGTCACCTCACCCATCAGTGTGCGATTACTTTGTGTGGGGAGCCCTCAAGTCTAACGACGCAAAAACCCTCATAGTCTTCAAGAACTGCAGCAGAACATTTCGGATGAGATAACAGCAGTTCCAGCAGCCCAGCTTCGATCCGCCTTCAGCAGCTTGTTGACAAGGGCCCAAAAGTGCCCAGAGATGAATGGTGGCCATTGTCAACATCTGCCACAGTCATCTTAGTACGGTACTTCCTTTCCTTTCCTGTGTTCCTTTGTACCTTGGAACTCTATTCTCCGGGCCACTTTTATTTGCTCAACCCCATATTAAGGTTGAATTCACAGTCTTTAGATTTGTGTAACTTGCCGTGTAAGCGAAATTTGGCTGATTGCTTTTAGTAATCATGTGGATGATTTCACACTTTTCATTACTTAGAGTCAATTGCTACTTTTCGCACCATACAAATATCTTGTCTAAATCGTTTTGCAAATTTTTTTGATGATCTGATGACTTTATGAGACGGTAAATGACGGCATTATCTGCAAACAATCTATAAGGGCAGGTTATATTGACCTCTAAATCGTTTATATAGAGTAGGAATAGCACAGGACCTTTAATACTTCTTTGGGGAATGCCGGATATCACTTCTGTTTTACTCGATGATTACTACGTACTGTGGCTTTTACGAAAGGAAATCTTAAATGCAGTCGCGCAACTGAACCGATACTCCATACGCATACAAAAAAATGGTTCAAATGGCTCTGAGCACTATGGGACTTAACATCTTAGGTCATCAGTCCCCTAGAACTTAGAACTACATAAACCTAACTAACCCAAGGACATCACACACAGCCATGCCCGAGGCAGGATTCGAACCTGCGACCGTAGCAGTCCCGCGGTTCCGGACTGCAGCGCCTAAAACCGCTCGGCTACCGCGGCCGGCATACGCACACACTTTGACAAGAAGTCTCTTGTCAGGAACGGCGTAAAAAGCCTTCTGGAAATCCAAAAACATGGAATTCATTTGAGATGCCCTGTCGGTAGAGCTCTTTACTTTGTGTAAATAAAAGAGCTAGTCGTGTTCCACAAAAACGATATTTTCTGAACCCCTCGGAACTATTTGTCAACAGACTGTGTTCTTAGAGGTAATTCATAACGTTCGAATACAGTATACGTTCTAAAACCCTACTGCAGATCGACTTTAATGATATGGGCCTGTAATTCAGCGGACTGCTCTTACTTCCTTTTTTTAAGTGTTGGTGTGACCTGTGCAGCTTTCCAATGTTTCGGTATGGATCTTTCGACGAGAAAGCGATCGCATATGATTGCGAAGTATGGAGCTATCGTATCATCGTACTCTGAAAGGAACCTGAGTGGTATACAATCTGGACAGGAGGACATGCCTTTATTAAGTGATTTAAGGTGCTTTGACATACCGAAGATATCTACTTAATCACGTTGGTAGCTGTTCTTGATTCGAATTCTGGAATATTTATTTCGTCTTCTTTGATGAAGAAATTTCGGAAAACCGTGTTTAGTAACTCCGCTTTAGTGTCACAGGCATCGGTAACACTGCCAATAGTATCGCACATGAAGGTATTGGCTGTGTCTTATAGCTAGTGTACTATACATGTGATCAAAATCTCTTCGGATTTTCTGCCAAACTTTGAGACAGAGTTTCGTTTTGAAAAACATTCAAAGCATCTCGCACTAACATCCGCTCTAAATTTCAACCTTCAGTAAAACATGCCCAGACTTGGATATACTACATTCTTCTAAATTGGGCACGTCTTTTCGCTTCTCCTGACCTGTTTTGTGTCCCATAGGAGATCAGTACCATACTTTATTAATTTGTTTTGTTTGTATCTCTCAATTGCCGTCGACACTATTCCTTTGAATGCAAGTCACACCTGGTCTGTGCTTACAGACTCAGTTACTCAAGAACGGAGACTTTTCTCAGAAAGGCGTCAACCGAATTTTTATGAGCTTTTTAAATACATATATTTTGCGTTTATTTTTGATGGATTTGGATGTTACGGTATTCTGTCTTTCTGTAGAGGCCTTGTGGTCACTAATTCCAGCATCATGATGTCCCCTATATGCTTAGGACTAGTTGTTGCAAAGAGGTCAAGTATGTTTTCGCAAACATTGACATTTCGAGTGAGCTCACGATGGCCGCATCCATGTTTGACGACTTCGCTGTGAACGCTCATTGGAAGCGTGTATTAGTCATCGCCGTACTGGCGTATCACCTGGCGTGATGGTATGGGGTGCCATTGGTTACATGTCTCCGTCACCTCTTGTTCGCATTGACGGCACTTTGAACAGTGGACGTTACATTTCAGATGTGTTACGACCCGTGGCTCTACCCTTCATTCGATCCCTGCGAAACCCTACATTTCAGCAGGATAATGCACGACCGCATGTTGCAGGTCCTGTGTGGGCCTTTCTGGACACAGAAAATGTTCGACTGCTGCCCTGGCCAGCACATTCTCCAGATCTCTCACCAATTGAAAACGTCTGGTGAATGGTGGCCGAGCAACTGGCTCGTCACAATACGCCAGTCACTACCCTTGATATAGTGTCGTATCGTGTTGAAGCTGTGTGGGCAGCTGTACCTGTACACGCCATCCAAGCTCTGTTTGAGTCAATGCCCAGGCGTATCAAGGCTGTTATAACGGCCAGAGGTGGTTGTTCTGGGTAGTGATTTCTCAGGATCTATGCACCCAAATTGCGTGAAAATGTAATCACATGTCAGTTCTAGTATAATATATTTGTCCATTGAATACCCGTTTATCATCTGCATTTCTTCTTGGTGTAGCAATTTTAATGGACAGCAGCGTATTTGATGGTTCGCAAGTCCAGCAGCTGTAAGCGAAATGTCAAATAAACTATTTATTTTGTTTCGACTTGATATCTTAGGTGTTCGTCCTGTTATTGTTTTCTGCCTTAACTGGTGCTACTTGATGAAAGGGAATATAAAAAGCGATATAATCCAGAGAAAAAGGGAGTGAGTCAGAGGAGAAAGCTAAGGAAGGAAAGAAAAAGAAATAGACCTGCCCTAAACAACATGAGTAAGTTTACTATTTTTCTCTTCCGATCGAATAAGAAACATATACAAAGCTAGTGAAAGAATCTATTTGAAGAATATACATATAGTAGGAAGAAAAGATGAAAAAATTAAAGATCGCGGTCAGATACATAAAGGTTTCAGAAATTCAGTTTTGAGGACGAACACATCCAGAGATTACTCAATATGCAGAGATACAATATAAAGGGGCCGTATGTCGCTGCCATCGGCCGCTCGCCGCGACCCCGCCACACACGAGCGATCAGCCGAGCCATCTCAACCTGCGCTACGAGCGCTACGCTGTGGTGAAGTTTTGCTATGGAAATTAAACTGCGGCCGTAGTTGAGCTGTTTGCCTCTACTAATACTCGTAAAACAAAAGCTTGTACCGAAAAATGGCATTTAAAGAGAGAAAATTCATCTCATACTAATTTACTGAAATAAGTGCGATTCCACCAATTGCATAATTACATGCAGATAACAAAAAATACTTATCTTGAGTCACTAAAAATTGTTAAAATGGAAATATAAGAAAGAGACACACAGATTAAACAGTCAATATCAGGTCACGAGCGCCTCACAGCAACTTAAAGTTCGTAGGAACTGATAGAGCTTATGAAGATCTTAAATTTTCGTATATGTTATCACCACACTTCTTCGAGAGGAGCGTTCCAAAAGAATGTGTAGCCATTCACAAAACTCTAAAGCAATATTATAATGAAATATGCATATAATATGGAACTGGTAGAGCTTATGAAGAACTTAAATTTTCGTATATGTTATCACCACACTTCTTTGAGGGGAGCGTTCCAAAGCCATGTGCAGCCATTCACAAAACTCTAAAGCAATATTATGATGAAACATGCATAAAATATAATTTCAGTTTACTCATTTTTAGTGTCCTGTATCTTAATCGATAAAGCAGAATCCTTACACAGGGTCAGTTTGTTGTCTGTCCGATTGTTAAAACCCTTTTCCACAGGAACGCTTATATATATCAAGTTGACATTTATCTCACATAATAACGTCTAAGGTTCTGACACTCCACTCCTTTACTCTATCGTCAGACATCAGCACAAATACCCTTTGAATGCGTTAGCGTCTATAGAATAAGTGACTGGGGTAAGGAGTGGACCCTTATTCTAAGACAGAGCACAACCGTGTTTAGCTGTACGCAAATTGTTTTCAATTCAAGATTATTGCCAAAGAAATACACGAATTTACATAGGTTGTAATGTGACAATGTTAGGACAGTTGTCAAGATAACCCATTTCGTCCTGATTAATCGAAATAACTCTAAACACAACAATATCAAATTTTAACCAGAAGGTTCTTTACAAAATTATTCTTACTGCTACATCTGAAGTTGGCCAATATTACGAGAAATCATCCGATTCCGGTTCTAAGTTCAGTACTGTTTAGGATGACATTCAAGTCTATGGAGGATGATTAGTTTTTGTGACAAGTTAAGCAAAAGATTACTCAAGGTTGCTCGTGTTGACAGTGGATGCAAGCTGGTGAACCGACAAGTTTACACCTCTGCTAGCGGTATTTACCTTGGCTGCGATGAGCTGTCAGCTGCATGGCTGCTCTCTTCCTCTTAAAGTCCTATAAAAGCTACCCAAAACCTTTGCTGATTTTATCAGCAGAAACTGTCCTATGTTTCTTGTTAGGCGAGAAAACTTGCACTCATCCCTAGTCTTGAAAAATGGCGATACGCACGTGCATGGATGGAGCGGTGTGCATATTACAATGCCCTCTCAGTTCTTGCAAGAACAGTTAATTATGTGGCTGTTTCATTTCTCCGCTGTTGGAGCTCAGTGATGCTACAGCTAGTATTTAGCTGAATGTCAGCTGAAGTGAACGCAGTGTTCAAAATTCCTCCTTTGCGTCATACAGAGCGTGATGCACCCTGTTCTGCACTTGACGCTGGTTCAGAGGAGAGTGCACAAAATTTTCGATCTTGTGTCTCTCGTAGCAAAACTGCCCCCCCCCCTCCCCCCCGGTCCTTTCATGCCCCATGTCACGGCTTTTTCCAACCAATAGGAGCATCCCTTTCATTTTGTGGAAACTATATCCGCTAATCGCAAAGGGTCTACCATCAAAGTGCATCGAAATTTCGGCACTTTACTCTTTCCTAGTTCATGTCAGTCAATCGGACATTTTGTGCCCGTTCCAGATGTCTAAAAATTACACTCATACATCACCTGCGTACCACGTGCCATTCACATGATCAACTGCGCTGCTGGAATGTTTATATCCATCTGGAAATTCCACAACGCAGTTTTCTAAAGATTCTCTCCATACCACGCCACTGGCCCGCTACCTGCTCTGCTCAGTGGGTCAGAGGTGCGTTCATTGACCCTCACCATGGGTCACTTTAAGAGCATTCCGTTGTACTCGGCCCGTGACGTCGCCCCTCACATCTGCTACCGAAATGAAACGTTTCCTCCAGCAGCTTGTTTCACCTCTTGCTCATTGACATTCAGTGTGTTAATAGCGTTGATTGAGTGTCATCCCTATGATTTGCATGCTGTACAATTTAATAGGCAAATCTGCTCATTTTCGCCGAAGTACATCAGGTGAAATATTCACCTTCCTGTTACAATGTATAAAATCTCTTATGTAAGGCGCGAAATTGACATTCATTTAGTCTGACACCTTACAAGGTCACTTGGTGATGTAATAAATGTAAGCTTCTGAGTCAATGCAGTCAAAATGTACATCTATTTATGTCACATATTTTGGTACTCTCAAACTCACTCATCCGAAACTTCCCCTTGGCCTAGAATTACGAAATTTGGCAGCAAGCAAGCTTTCAGGGTACATGTAAAGAAAAAAGTCCGAAATTTGTAATCAATTCACACGGAAAAATAATTTTTTCTCATTTGTAATCTGTGTTTCAGTCTGTCCGTCCCTCTATTAAGATCGCTTTTCTCAGAAATATTTAGATTGTATCAAGCTGAAATTTTTGTTACATACTAACATGTATAGTATCCCGCCGGGCTAGCTGCACAGTCTAATGTAGTGCTTCCCGAGTGGGAAGGCATGCCAGTGCCTGGCACGAATCCACCAGATGGATTAGTGTCGAGGTACGCCGGCCAGCCTGTGGATGGTTTTTAGGCGGTTTTCCATCAGCCTTGGCGAATGCGGGCTGGTTCTCCTTATTACACCTCAGTTACACTATGTCAGCGATTGCTGTGCAAACAAGTTCTCCACTTACACGTACACCACAATTACACTGCCAGGCAAACATTTGGGGTACACTCATCTGGTATGAGACGTTCCCAGAAGGGTCTACTGGGGGCAGAACAGCACAATAACCGTGGGTTCGGTGTGGGGAGGCAGTGGGGTGGGTGGACTGCTGTGGTCTGTTGTGGGGTTGTGTTCCACTGCGAGCTGTGGTGGGGACGAAGCCTCTCCATCGTTTCTAGGTCCCCAGTTCTATACAATACAATACAATACCTGTAATAGCTGTCATAAAGGATAAAAATAAACAATATTGACTTTAAATCACTGCCATCTCATTCCTATATTTGAACTAATTTTACGAAACCGAAGCAGTAGCCACAACATATGTGAATTAATTCGCAATTTCCTGTCATCGTTCATTGAACTGCCTGTTAAAGATTGACAGCATCGTCTTTTAGAAGTAAAACTTTATTGAAATACCGCAGCTGTGGTGTGTCTACATGGTGGAGTGACAGTAATGTGACCATCGTTTATGTTCGACGTCAACGTGCAATAACGACTCACAGACTGCAGGTGGCAGCACTAGCATTGAAGGGTATATAAAATGTGTTGAGGTAGGGGGGAGGGATGAGGAAAAACAGTGCAGTCGTTTGGTAACGAGAAAACAGAGCGACTTATCTGAAGTTCGAAAGGGCATGGTCATTGGCTTTTGGGCCAAATGTGGAAGCATTTTCGAAATGGCTAAATTTGTAAACCGTTGGCATGCCACCATGGTTAAAGGATATCGTGCATGGAAAAATAGCGCTATCCAAAACCAGCTCCGAGGCAACTGTAGTGCACGACGGCCCATAGATGAATAGATGACAGGGGTGAATGATGGCTGCAGAAATGTATATGGGTGCAACTGTTGTGCAACTGACGCCCAGATTAGGTAAGTAGGTCGTCTCTCAAGGACCGTTCAGCGAATGTTGCTGCGTGTCGGCCTTCGCACCAGGCCCCTGGTTCATACACTCCTGCTGACTGCTGGTCATCGGCGGCAAAGGCTGGAATTTGCAGGCCAGTGGCGCAACTCGACGTCCACTGAGAGGCTACACCTGGCCTTTTCACATGAATCACACTCCATGCTCCATTGGACAGAAGATCGTTGGTGTGTACGGTGTGAATGTCAAAGCTAACACCCCGCTTGTGTTATGGTCTGGGGAATGTTTTCGTGGCATTCCCAACACGATCTCGTCATTATCGAAGGCACAATGAATCGATACACCTATTCATGTGTGCTCGAGGAGCGTGTCGACCCTGACTTGCAGTGCAGTTTTCCTCGATACGATGGCATCTACCACCAGGATAACACAACGTGTCACACAGGTCATAGTGTACGTGCGTGGTTTGAAGAGAGTCAGGATGAGTTTACGACACTCCCCTGGCCACCATACTCCCCAGATGAGTTTACGACACTCCCCTGGCCACCATACTCTCCAGATGAATTTACGACACTCCCCTGGCCACCATACTCCCCGGATGAGTTTACGACACTCCCCTGGCCACTATACTCCCCGGATTTAAACTCAATCGAAAAGCTGTGAGACTCCCTCGATCCGGCTGCTCGCGTTATGGATCGTCAGACGGATCCGTCTCTGTCGGTATCTTCCACAGCCTCACTGACTGTCTCACTGCACGTCTAGCAGCCGTCCGTGCTCCAAAGGTGGTCATGCAGTCTTCTGACATTGGTTCTTCGGCAGCTCCTCACACTAAAGAACTTTCCACTTTCTTACAAGCAATTCTCAAGGTCTATTTTTTTAGAATCTGCTGATCTGATGATCTCTTTTTACTTTCTCACCGTAATCCTTCAATTTCACTTTCGACAGTGGTTCCTGCTCACAGAATAGCTCGATAAAATCAAGTGTTCAAAATGGTGAAATGTGTGTGAATTCCTATGGGAGCAAACTGCTGAGGTCATCGGTCCCTAGACTTACACATTAAACTAGCTAACTTACGCTAAGATCAACACACCCACTTATGCCCGAGGGAGGACTCGAACCTCCGGAGAATCAAGTGTAAAATCCTCGGCTCAAGTGGCCACGGTGATCCTTGAACCATACAGCTACACGAGAATGAACAAACTGATTTAATCAGCAGTATGAAGTCGAAGCATTAACGATTGTCTGTTATAAAATACCATTTCATTTTCGCAAACATTATTGTAGTGCGCTCTAAGAAAGCCCTTGACTGGGTAACAGTTTCTGTAGATTAAAGCACTTGTTGACGGATAATCATGGATTCTCAGTTATTATTAAACTGCTTCATTTTCAACTCTTTTTACGGTGGGACTGCTCATAAAATTGTTGTGTGTAAACAAATATATCGCTGCTGACCAGCCAGGCAGGCAGGCAGCCTCACTGTGTGCCCAAATCGCATGCGGCCGATGCTGCGATTTGCTCACACACACACACACACACACACAAGCGATCTACGAAGCTATCTCTCGCCCCTGCCACAGACCGCCGCGATCCGTCACTCTTGTGTGGCGCCCGTAGCGCCAGGATAGCTGCCGTAGTAACCACATAACATCTGTGCATTCACCACTGCTAAGGCGTCCTCAAGCATTATAAAAATTTCCTTCTTTTATTGCGACTGAAAGACCTGCCAGAAGAAGTATGCATGTCCACGTGCATAAATATCCGGTTAATGGTTCAAATGGCTCTGAGCACTATGGGACTAAACTGCTGAGGTCATCAGTCCCCTAGATCTTATAACTACTTAAACCTAACTAACCTAAGGACATCACACACCTCCATGCCCGAGGCAGGATTCGAACCTGCGACCGTAGCAATCGCGCGGTTCCAGACTGTAGCGCCTAGAACCGCTCGGCCACCCCGGCCGGCTATCCGGTAGATGGTTAATTGAACTGTAAGTCGAAGTGCACAAGTATTCACTTTGTTATTCGTAGTTTATCTGTTAAGTTTTCAGTGGAAATGGCAATTTCTGTTAATCGTCAGATAGTAACGGCCAGTTAATGGATGCTGTGAATATAAAATTAATCTTTGGGAATACAAACACGATTACTCGATTTTTATTGAATGAATTAACATTTCTGGGTTTAAATTAATAAATTGCCAGATTATCAGGTTTTGAAAGTCATAGACTTGTTAGAGAGTCTGGCCGACCGGTGTGGCCGTGCGGTTCTAGGCGCTTCAGTCTGGAACCGCGCGACCGCTACGGTCGCAGGTTCGAATCTTGCCTCGGGCGTGGGTGTGTGTGATGTCCTTAGGTTAGTTAGGTTTAAGTAGTTCTAAGTTCTAGGGGACTGATGACCAGAGATGTTAAGTCCCATAGTGCTCAGAGCCATTTCCATTTTGTTAGAGAGTGTAGTCTGTAAGTCAGTCACATAGCTTGCAACAGTACCCAGTGGGAGAAAGGCAAAATGCATCTTACAGAGACAGTAGGCTATAAACGCTAGTCTGAAGTACTATCGAGTGTTACTTTGTTTGGTAAGACGGTTGTAAATGGAGAGCTAGACGTCATGAGGACACAGTCCGCGAGTGGATCGACCTATAATTAGTGCCTGGGTCTTGGAAATGTTGATCGTGAGGGGCCACTGGCTGCACCAGGAGGTGAATTGTTTGAGATGGAGTTGGAGGGATCGTTCCAATTTCTGGAGAGTGGGATACAGAAATAGAAAGGTAGAGTCGGTGTGCTGCATGAGATGGACAGAAGAAGGAATAGAGGGGGAGGGGAGATTAGGACTATCACCATTGTAGGCTGTAGAGGATGCACAGGGATGGAGAAAGGGCAGAGGCTGGGGTACACCTGCAGATGGCCGAAGGTACGAGAATTGTCGTGTCTGGGCGTTTGGATAGAGGGGTTGCAAAAGGCGGACATAGTTTATTGGAAGTACATAGGGCTTTAGTTTGACCAGGATTCCGAAATGTCATTTGGGGTCATAAACTTTTACGAGGTCAAATGGCATAAAAGTGGTATATTTGCCGTTACTGAGTTGGTGGGAATCGTGGTGGGGAGGGTACAAGGGCTGTTGACTCAGTTGTGCTTCATACTTAGATACTATCAAATTTTACCAAATATTTGCCATAAAACGAGTAATTAATATCACAGAGGTAGATACAAACATAATTCATCGACAGAGTTTCTTGTAGACATGTTTTATAAAAGGAAGAGCTTATTTGTGGGCACCGTTCGCACAACTGTTGGTGACTATTATCTCTGTGTTGCCGTTACCATGGGGGAATGACTCAACGCATGATGTATACTGGAGTACTTTGTGAACCGTTACAGTGAGTTAGTTTCCTCCTTACTAGAGCGCTACTGTTATATCTAACGAACTCTAACTGTGTACACTACCGGAATGGTATCCCACATCACATGGAGGGCTGTTGCTACTACAGGGGAAAAACTGTCATTCAAGTGCATTGTATAATGATCGCACACGGGTGGAGACGAATTGCATAATGAATGAGTGGATGAAGATGTTTGTGTTATCATATTGCACTGCGCACTCTTCTGGATTCACGTCGCCCACAGCTCGGTGTTGTATCCACGTGGAGCAGTCCTCTTAGCTGCTGACAGCGGCCCAGGGACTGTCGCAAGGGCAGGAGCTGTATTTTTCCACTCATTCGCTGGACGCACAGCGGCAAGGTACTCACGCGAGGTCGATGTTTTTTGTCAGACAGGCTAAGCGCCTCCACGAGGCCGGCCAAGGATGGATAACGCCTGTCGGCCGCCTCGAACGGGAACAGAGCGCTACGGGTGTACCAATCGTTTTTCGAAGTTTCCAGTAACACAAACGAAGCTACTGAGTTCATCGTCAGCACGATAGTGTGTCAGATGTCACGCAAAGTGCATAACGTAGTGTGTGGGTACACATTTGAACTGAAGTCATACAGATCTTAACAGAAGTCCGATTGTACGATTTCGCACGTGCAAACGGTGGACATTATTTAAGTTGCTTTCTCAGTATCGACTGCGAGCGAACTTTTGGGTACTGTGCATTTTCGATAACTTTTGAAGATTTACCATCATCAAATGTACTTTAATTCGTACGAAATCAACGGGTGTGACACGCATTTACAACCATCTGACCGATGAAGTCTTCCATTTGTAAGGTATGCGAACATCCAGACTCCGTATGTAGGAATGCCCCTGGAAACGTTTTGACCGCTAAAAACTTTATTTATGACACGTTTCGAGTAATCATCATCAGATGGCATGCGATGACTCCAAATTACATTTTTTGCAAATTTGCCTAAGGGCAATTGTCCATGACACTGTACGTAAACATCTTTTATCAGATGATGGTTACTGGAAACTCGTCGTAAATAAAGTTTTTACCGATCAAGACGCTTCCATGGAACTCCTACACACATTTATATATTTTCAAAGTCTGGTGTAGTGTCGAGTTCTGTGCATGTGTTTCCCCTTAATTCCCGGGGACTGAGTGTTTGTGTTGTCCTCATCATTTCATCATCATCATCATCATCATCAATATCATCATCATTCGTGACAGTGGCTAGATGGCACTGCAAAAAAATTAGATTGGGTAAAAACTGGGACTTTGTACGGGCGCTCATGACTGTGCAGTTGAGCGCTCCACAAACCTAACATCATCATCATCATCATCATCATCATCATCATCATCCCTTTAATTTCAGAGTGTATTCATATGATTAAAGATGTATTTCCACTTTTATCGTCCACTGTGGCATGGTAGATCTAAAATTTTAGGGACGGCCGTTGTGGCAAAGCGGTTCTTGGCGCTTCAGTTTGGAACCGCGCGGTCGCCGGTTCCAATCCTTCCTCGGGCATGGATGTGTGTGATGTCCTTAGGTTAGTTAGGTTTAAGTAGTTCTAAGTTCTAGAGGACTGATGACCTCAGATGTTAAGTCCCATAGTGCTCAGAGCCATTTGAACCATTTTGAAAATTTTAGATTTTTAGGAACAGATTCGTAATTCGGACGTTCCGTCCAGCTAAAGTTAATTTGCTAACGACGATGATTCAGTTGAAAAATCTCTCTTTATTCACAGCAGATTTCTACGTCCAGTGACGTACACTTTGCTTTTACCTGCGGTTATTTGGCCAATAACTGATGATCATGCAGATCATATAGAAATAAGATAATAATAAGTTACCTGCCCTGGAGATTTGACGGCGGAATTATTGTGGGAATGAGACATTATTTGCAACATTTTTCAACGAGTTTGGTATATAACGTAGTTACTCAGTTAAGATCAGCGCTTGTCATGTTAATGGGTAGAATGTTTGTGCGTGGCACTATTCTGTGAAGGTATACGGCATCACACCAGGCAGCCAAAGTTCTAGTGCCACAACGCCTTCCCCTATGGTGAATACGTTGATTTGGGTAAAAAGTGTCATCTTTCATCGTAGAAGTATGGATCACAAAGACCACTATCGACTAGCTCGGATTTGATGGTCAAATTATAACACATTGTTTGCCGATTCAGTGCTAGACAACAACACCATCCAAGTGCCCACACAGAAGCCTCTGTTCTTACAACGCTGGGCTCCAAGAGAGGGATAAGCGCAGCGACAACACCAAGGGACAGTCGATGCAGGGAAAAAATTGCCTCAACGGGTGAGTCTCATTTCAAGTTGGTGCCATGCTGGCGGCAGTGCTCGACCG